>NW_012106820.1:284648-313530 GCF_000951045.1 Mandrillus leucophaeus
GCAGTGGCATGATCTCAGCTCACTGCAACCTCCGCCTCCTGGGTTCAAGTGATTCTCCTGCCTCAGCCTCCCAAGTAGCTGGGATTATAGGCATGTGACCCCATGCCCAGCTAATTTTTGTATTTTTAGTAGAGACGGGGTTTCCCCATGTTGGCCAGGCTGGTCTCGAACTCCTGACCTCAGGTGATCCACCCACTTTGGCCTCCCAAAGTGTCGGGTTTACAGGCATGAGCCACCAGGCCTGACCGACTTTTTTTCTATTATTGATTTCTAATTTAATTCCACTGTGGCTGGACAACATACTTTGCATGACTTTAAAAATCCTTTTACACTTATTAAGGCTTGTTTTTTGGCCTAGCATATGGTCTGTCCTAGAGAATGGTCCATGTGCACATGATAAGAATTTGTATTTTGTGTATTTTGTTGTTGGGTGTAGTATACTCTTAGACGTCTGTTAGGTCAATGTAGTTTTAATTTGCATTTATCTTACTACAAGTAAGGTTGGCATCTTTTCATGTGTAAGGGCCATCTGTATTTCTGTTTCTGTGAACTTTCCACATCTCTTGCTCATTTTTCTATAGGGTCTTTTTCTTTATTTTATGTGATTTGAGATGGAGTTTTGCTCTTGTTGCCCAGGCTGGAGTACAGTGGCACGATCTCAGCTCGCTGCAACCTCCACGTCCCGGGTTCAAGCGATTCTCTAGCTTCAGCCTCCCTAGTAACTGGGATTACAGGCATGTGCCACCATGCTCAGCTAATTTTGTATATTTTAGTAAAGACAGGGTTTCTCCATGTTGGTCTGGCTGGTCTTGAACTGCCGACCTCAGGTGATCCATCCGCCTTGGCCTCCCAAAGTTCTGGGATTACAGGCGTGAGCCACTGCGCCCAGCCTTTTTTCTTTATTTTTAAAGCTTGTTCCTACATACCAAATATGGTGAAATTTTGACTTTAATAAAGTGGCAAATATTTTTTCCAGCTTGTCACCTGTCTTTTGACTTTACCTACTTGCCCTGGCTTCTTGCTTCCTTGATATCCACAGTCTATTTAATTCAATTTATCATTGAGATCACCTCTCCCATGCTCCAGACACTGCTGGTGCGGTGTGGAGATATGGGAGTGACTCAGAAATGACTTTTAAGGGTTTGCAGACTAGTGGGGGAGCCAGTGCTCATATAAACACATTTGAAATACAAGGAAGACTCTAGGAAGCATTGCAATCAGCTTTGACAAGCAAGAGGAAAGCATAAAGGGAGAGGGAGCTTCCAAAAGAAAGAGGAGTAATGGGCCAGGTGAGGTGACTCACACCTGTAATCTCAGCTATTATGGAGGCTGAAGCAGGAGGATCACTTGAACCTGGGAAGCAGAGGTTGCAGTGACCCGAGATTGCGCCACTGCACTCCAGCTTGGGCAACAGAGTGAGACTCTGTCTCAAAAAAAAAAAAAAAAAAAAAGAGAGAGAGAAGGAAAAAAAGAAAGAGGAGGCCAGGTGCGGTGGCTCACGCCTGTAACCCCAGTACTTTGGGAGGCCAAGGCAGGTGGATCACCTGAGGTCTGGAGTTCAAGATCAGCCTGGCCAACATGATGAAACCTCATGTCTACTAAAAATACAAAAAATTAGCTGGGCATATTGGTGGGTGCCTGTAATCCCAGCTATTGTGGAGGCTGAGGCAGGAGAATCGCTTGAACCTGGGAGGCAAAGGTTGCAGTGACCTGATATTATGCCACTGCACTCCAGCCTGGGCAACAGAGTGAGACTCTGTCTTAAAAGAAAAAAAAAAAATGAGGAGTAATGGAGTTTCAAACTGAGCATATAGTTTGGATGGGAGTCCTGGCAGCAGACTTGAGGAAAGGGGGCACTTTAGAGTTGGAGATGGCAGACAGTAGGGCATCAGGGCAAACATCCTGTGAGCTGGAGCTTGGTTCCCAGGCTGGAGATGGGTGGTGGGCAGAGACAGAGGACAATAATGCTGGGGACAGAGGGCAGGTGTGTGGCAGGGTGGGAGTCCAAGGGCTCAGGCCACCACTGGCCAAGCAAAAGTTTTGTGAATCCTGATCTGAAAGCCCTGATCCAAAAACCTTCCGTTTCAAAGTCTTATTTGAAGTAAACTTATATTGGTTCAAAAAATTATATTGCTCCTGGCATTGACTGCAGAGGTGGGCTTCCACTTTGCATACTATTGAATTCTTTACATGTATTTAAAATAAGTTAGTACTACTACTATTACTGACTTATTGCTACTGATTCTCAGTTGGCAGAATCTCTGAAATAAAGAAATAAAAGTGGTAGGTTAAAAAAAATCTGTTTTGTAAATTAAATGTATATTTCATTGAAAAATGTCTCTATGAATTAAGAAGGCTAGAGGGTAATTTAAAATCTTTTGGTGGTGTTGTGAAAGATAATTACAAAGTAAACAAATGGATAACTAGATTGGACAAAGACGTAGAGGTCTATCAATACTTTCGATTACCATAAACTCTGCTTCCATCTCTCTACTGACGGACAAAAAAATAAAGCAGGTTTCCCCACTTGGAGGAAAATAAGATCGTTGGATATTTGGAACGTGGGTCTTGGAAACTCCTCTCTTTGTCTGGGAGGCAGAGGGTCTTCCCAGTGAGCCTTAAGATCCAAGTTGGCCAAAATATGCTAGCCATTCTCTGTAGGCCGCCCACCCCCATCAACAGGTGAACGTTGGCAGCGGCCTTTTCACACCACTCTTCTCCACCCCATGGCTCCGGGTTTAGGAAGTGAGAGCTCCTGAAGCCCCTCTATTTCTCCTCATCCTCCATTGGAGGACACAGGCTTGTGGGGACTGGCCATGGAGGTATCAGTGGGAGAATTGAAATTGGACAGTGACTTCCTGTCTGGTTGTAAGAACCTTCTTTTCATTTTTTTCTCTTTTCTTTTTCTTTCTTTCTCTTTCTTTTCTTTCTTTCTTCTCTCTCTTTCTCTCTCTCTTCGCTCCCTCCCTCCTTCCCTTCCTTCCTTCCTTCCTTTTCTGCTCCTCAGTGGGTTGTGTTGCAGTGCTGGCAGATGATGTGTGCTAGAATAAAACACACACGGGTAAAAAACCCTGCCAAGCATTTAATGTGTTGTTGTTTTTTTTTTTTTTTAAATCTTCAGAATACTCTCTACAGTGAAAATAAAACCAGTGACTTTGTGGTGGAGATAATCTATTGTGTTACAGCTTTGTAGCTGTAAACCCAGTGTGGCCATGGAGGTTGGTCCTGGATCCTGCCATGAGGAAAGGTTGCAGCTGGAACTTCTGGAAGTTCCAAGGAGAGAGCATTATCTGAGCTGGTTTTCCTTCTCATCAAACGTCTAACATCTCATTAATCTGCAACTACACTAACTGCATGTAAGAAGCTCCAGTGCCTCACTGTGCTGGCATCCCTGAGAGTCTCAGTGTAACGTTCTACCCTCTGCTGGGACCTAATGGAGGACTTTCAAATCCCAACACCATAGCTAACGCTTCTGAAGTCTTCACTCTGGAGTGATGGCAAAACTCCCAAAATGTGGGTCCAATTATATTGGACCAAGTTGATTCGACCTTTTCTTCCTTCAAGATGTCTGTGTTCCTGAAAAGAAATCTGGGCAAGAATAATGGCAAAAGATGATTTTGCCTCCATCTGACTTCAAGCTTCTTTTGTTGATAGCAGCAGACTGCATAAGAACAGGATCTTCAGGAGACAAAATGATGCTCTTGAGCCCCATGTAGGCAGCTGTGGCTCCTCACAGTCCACACGGGAAGCTGTCTCAGTGTTAGCAAGAGCTCAACGCATGGCACCCCTCTTCACACCAGGCGCCCAGGGCGTTATTTCTATCTCCTGTGTCCTCGTGCCCTGTTGAAATGGCGGAGCTCATAGCAGTCTTCAAGTTGATCTCCTGTTAGTGTCATGTCCTTTAAGTAATGTTTTATAACTCCTAAAATCTGAATTTTACCCCATTTGGTTACAATAACCGATAAAGCAAAACGAAGCACCCCCAAAAAATTTGGCTGTACCTAATCGCAGTGAAACTCTTGTTCTGGGAATAGAGTATGGTTACCCGAATCTTTTGTTTAAGCAAGCAGAAAGACTTTGCATCTTAATCTTTTGGAAAATGTCTTTGGAAAAGTTTGAAACACAGGCCAAAGCAAGGCTGCTAAGAGAAAGGTAGCGAGTGTGAGCACACAGAGCTTAGAGGGGTAGGACAAGTGCTGGAAAGTGTGGCAATAGAAGAAGGGATGTGGCATTCTACTTTTTAAAGTTCATTCCTTCTTCCCAAGTTGATTCAGAAATTGAGTGGCTGGGAGCTGTGGCTCATGCCTGTAATCCTGGCACTTTAGGAGGCCGAGGTGGGTGGATCACCTGAGGTCGGGAGTTCACGACCAGCCTGACCAACATGGAGAAACCCCATCTCTACTAAAAATACAAAATTAGCTGGGCATGGTGGCGCATGCCTGTAATCCCAGCTACTCGGGAGGCTGAAGCAGGAGAATCGTTTGAACCTGGGAGGCGGAGGTTGTGGTGAGCCGAGATCATGCCACTGCACTCCAGTCTGGGCTCTTGAGCAGACAAGAAACACCCTGGTTAAAGATTGCTAACAATTAGTCCCAAATCCTCCCCAGTCCTGAGAAACTTTGCTTAGCAGAGGTTTCTCCATCCCACTATGCCCCGCCGCCCCCCCTCCCCCGTCCTTCCTGCCAGGGGGCCAATTAAACTGTGTTTTTTTTTTTTTTTTCAATAGGCTGAGATGAAAAGGAACGGTGTCCACTTTGAGGGGTTCCTAACTCGGAGATAGTTCTTCTTAGAGTATTGCATCTGCCCAGGGGCGATATTCTCTAAACTGGGCTTCTTAGACCTCAGGCATTCTCAACAAAAAAGATTCCATGTGAACTAAATTAGGGCAACTCTACTTCCTATATTTTTCTCTTGGAGATTCACAATGCATATTAGGATATTAGAATTCTGAGAAGTCTTGTCGCAAACAGCCCCCTTTCCTTTCATGTAATCCAGCATTCCTCAAACTCATTTGCCCGTAGTATCTTTTTTCTTCTGAAATACCTCTTAATATTTTGCATAGCGAAAGTATCATAACAGAGGACTTGAAAATAATCAGATTAATAACCATGTGAGGTGCCGGTGACTGTTCGTATCGGAGCAAACTGCTTCTTGAAGTCCCATTCAGAGGGCCGGAGCAGCTTCCTGACAGCAGGACCCCTGTCCCGGGCTGCTGTCTTGGTTTTTGGTGAGATAGGATCATCTCCCAGTGTGTCTTCTGTCTGAATCATCCGCGTGGAAACTCACCACGGCCCATTTGCGCCAGTTGGGGAATGGTGTCTCACAGGAGGGAGCCTCCCAGCCAAATCAGTAGGAAGGGGAGGGCTGGACAGGCGCGGACCCCCGATTCCGCCTGCTCCTCCCTGACTCTCCAGGAAGAGTGCTGCCTCCTGAGCCACTCACTACAGGAGACTTGGAAAGCGAGGGCCACAGGGGACCCTCCCATGGCCAGGGGGTTCTGTGAAATGTCACCTACGCATACAGAATTCAACGACAACATCTGACAGCTTTTATTTGAAATCCTCACGGAATAGAGATACAATGGGTCAGAGACAATATCGGAGGACATAATCATCAATGAGAGTTTTCCAAACTGATGAAAAATATTTTTCTACATACTTCAAAATGTTTTTTTTTAACCTTTAAGTTGTAGGATACAAGTGCAAGTTCGTCACACCGGTAAACTTGTGTCATGGCGCTTTTCTGTACAGATTATTTCATCAGCCAGTTTTCTTTCCCCACCCCGCCCCCCAACACCCAGGTTTTCAACCTAGTGTGTCCAGACTTGGTTCTTCCCCCTGGGTTCTCTGTCCTGCTGACTTCAAGAACCAAGCCGTGGACCTTCCTGGTGAGTGTTAACAGCTCTTAAAGGTAGCAGGGATCCAAAAAGTGAGCAGCAGCAAGATCTACTGGGAGGAAACAATAAGCCTTCCACCCCCTAGAAAGGGACCCGAGCAGGTGGCAGTTGCTGGCTCCCGTGGCCAGCTTTTATTCCCTTATTTGGCCCCACCCACTTCCTGCTAATTGGTGCATTTTACAGAGTGCTGATTGGTGCATTTTACAGAGTGCTGATTGGTCCATTTTACAGAGTGCTGATTGGTCCATTTTACAGAGTGCTGAATGGTCCATTTTTACAGAATGTTGATTGGTGCATTTACAATCCTCTAGCTAGACTGAAAAGTTCTCCAGATCCCCAGTGGACCCAAAAGTCCAGCTGGCTTCACTTCTCACTAGTATGCTGATTTTTTTTTCTGGTCTTTTCTCTCTTCCCACTGTCCATCCTCCAAAAGGCCCCCATGTGTGTTGTTCCCCTCTGTGTGTCCATGTGTTCTCATCATTTAGCTCCCATTAATAAGTGAGAACATGTAGTATTTGGTTTTCTCTTCCTGTGTTAGTTTGCTAAGGATAATGCCCTCCAGCTTCATCCACGTCCCTGCAAAGAACATGATCTTGTTCTTTTTTATGGCTGTCTAGTATTCCATGGTGTATATGTACCACATTTTTTTATCCAGTCTATTATTGATGGACATTTAGGTTGATTCCATATCTTGATGGAAGATGTTAGTCCACAATTTAGGAATCCCAATGAACTCCAAGCATAATAAACACAAAAAAATACACATCTAGTCAAACAACAGTGAAATTGCTGAAAACCAAAGATAAAGATACAATTTTAAAACGTTGTAAAAGGAAAAGCTTATCTTCTATACAGCAGACAGTTACTAAAAAGGCAGCTGACCTCTCAACAGAAGCAATGAAGGTCAGAAGGTAACAAAATTATATATTCAGAGTGCTAAAAGGAAATCATTGCCAACCTAGAATTTTACGTCCAGAAAAAAAAATATTCTTCCACAACAAAAGAAAAATGGAGACAACATTTTTAGACAAACTAACAGAGAGTTAATTCATAATAGACTTACAAAGAGCTTTCTTCAGATGGAAGTAAACATAACACAGATAAAGGCATGGAACGAAAAGGAATAAAGAACAATGAAAATAGTAAATATGTGTGTACATCTAAATGGATACCAATTGTATAACATAATAGCGATAATATCTTGCAGGATTTAAAACAGATCTGAGGCTGGGCATGGTGGCTCACACCTGTAATCCCAGCACTTTGGGAGGCCAAGGCAGGCGGATCACCTGAGGTTAGGAGTTCAACACCAGCCTGGCCAAAATGGTGACATCCTGTCTCTACTAAAAATACAAAAAAAAAAAAATTAGTCGAGTGCGGTAGTGGGTGCCTGTCATCCCAGCTACTCGGGAGGCTGAGGCAGAAGAATCGTTTGAACCCGGGAGGCGACCATGTCAGTGAGCCAAGATTGCACCACTGCATTCCAACCTGGGCAACAGAGCAAGATTCTGTTTAAAAAATAATAATAATAGATAAATAAAAAGTAAAATAAAACAGATTTGGAATTAAATGAAAAAAAAAACTTCTGGTTTTGGCTTGGATGTGTAAAAAGCCATCACTTTCATTTTCACAGCAAGAAAAAGCTGTTTAGATCAATCAGACAGTTGAGGTCACAGGGACAAACAGACACTCTGAAAAATGAAGAGAAAGGGAAATATAGAGAATGATAGCTTCTAGAACTGGAGAAAATGCTAGAGCCAGAAATGGGTAGGAAAACTGAAGCTGTAATTGATGAATTTCTGGAGGCTGACTGTGGACTAGCTTAGATGTTAAAGGATCCAGGGATGGCCCATCTTAGGGTACTGCTCCCACTTTTGTGAGTTTTACCTCCAAGCACTCCAGCAGATTCTCACAGTGAAGATCACAGAAAAATCCCTTCCTGTTTCTAGCAGGGATGGAGAAAAGTAACCCTGTTGAGACACACCCGGAGCACTCTCTCTTCTGCCTGCCATCAAGGGAAGCTACATTATCAGAGTCTGTCTTAGTCCGTTCAGGCTGCTAAAACAACAGTGTCATAAGCTGCCTGGCTTATAAACAACAAACGTTTATTTCTCACAGTTCCGGAGGCTTGGAAGTCTAATATCAAGGTGTAGGCAGATTTGGGGCCTGGTGAGAACTTGTGTCTTCATAGACACACCTTCTAGCCATGTCCTCACCTGGTGGGAGGCACGAGATAGCTCTCCGGGGCCTCTTTTACAAGGGCACTAATCTCATCCCTGGGGACTCTGCCTCTGTATCTGATCATCTCCCTAATGCCCCAGTTCTTAATGCCAGCACATTTGGGGTTGCGTTTCAATAATTTTGGCAGGGACACAAACACTGAAACCACAGCAGAGCCTAACCAGTGTGGGGGAGGAAAAATACCAAACTCCAGCCCCCTTTAGTCTTCCCAGCGTTGCAAGGGAAATACCACACTCCAGCTCTCTCTAGCCTTCCTGTCTCACACAAGTTGGGGAAAAGCTATTGAGAAGCACTGGTGGAAGTCACAGCCCAAGAACACAGGCTGAGGTCTAATTGCAGCATTCTAAAGTGCCCGGCGCAGTGGCTCACGCCTGCAGTCCCAGCACTTTGGGAGGCTGAGGCGGGTGGATCACCTGAGGCCAGGAGTTTGAGAGCAGTCTGGCCAACATGGTGAAACCCCATCTCTACTAAAAATACAAAAATTAGCTGGGTGTGGTGGCAGGAGCCTGTAATCCCAGCTACTTGGGAGGCAGGAGAATCGCATGAACCCAGGAGGCAGAGGCTGCAGTGAACCATCACACCACCGCATTCCAGTCTGGGCAACAAGAGCGAAACTCTGTCTGAAAAAACTAGATAAATAAAGTGCTTCCCTACTCCCACACCTTACCACCGTCACCAAAGGCTTCTGTGTAATTCCAGAGGGTCACAGCTGGAAAACTGCAAGGCTTAGACTATTTAAGAATTTCCTAGGGAACCTGAAGATAATAGAGAGAGAAAAAAAGATTCTGGAGGAATGTGAAGCCAGAAACACCCACACCTACAGTAAACAGTGTAATCCCTGGCCAGATGAACATAAACCCTCACATCAAAGGCCTATTTACCTCAGTTCTTTTGCAATGCATCATGTCTGGCTTTCAACAAAATAATTACAAGGTATGCCAAAGGCAAGAAAAAGCAGTGTGAAGAGAGAAAGCAAGCAAAAGAACTAGACTCAGATATAGCAGAGAGTTTGGAATCACGAGGCTGGAAACTTTAAATAACTATGATTAATACTAAGGGCTCTGACTGGGTGGAGTGGCTCATGCCTGTAATCCCAAAACTTTGGGAGGCTGAGGCGGGTGGATCACCTGAGGTCAGGAGTTCTAGAGCAGCCTGGCCCGTCTCTACTAAAATTACAGAAATTAGGCCAGGCATGGTGGCTCATGCCTGTAATCCCAGCACTTTGGGAGGCCAAGGTGGGTGGATCACCTGAGGTCAGGAGTTCAAAACCAGCCAGAACAACATGGCGAAACCCCATCTCTACTAAAAATACAAAAGTTAGCCAGGTATGGTGGCAGGTGCCTGTAATCCCAGCTACTCAGGAGGCTGAGGCAGGAGAATCGCTTGAACTCGGGAGGCAGAGGTTGCAGTGAGCTGAGATAGCATCACTGCACTCCAGCCCGGGTGACAAGAACGAAACTTCATCTCAGGGGAAAAAAAAATAACTGATCATGGTGGGGCATGCCTGTAGTCCCAGCTATTTGGGAGGCTGAGGCAGGAGACTTGCTTGAACCTGGTAGGTGGAGGTCGCAGTGAGCCGAGATCACTTCACTGCACTCCAGCCTGGACAACAGAGTGAGAAAAAAAATACACACACACACACACACAAGCACACACTAAGGGCTCTAATGAATAAAGTGGACAACTTGCAAGAACAGATGTGTAATATTATCAAAGAGAAACTCTAAGAAATAATCAAAAGGAAAAACTAAAGATCAAACACACCTACAGTAATAAAAATGCCATTGATTAAGAGGCTAGACATTACCAAGAAAATAATTAATGAGTTTGAAGATGTCAATAGAAACTTCCAAAACTGGAATGCAAATTAAAATGAGAATTAAGAGATATCCAAAGACTGTGGAACAGTTTAAAAAAAAAAAGCTGTATCAGGCCAGGTGCGGTGGCTCACGCCTGTAATCCCAGCACTTTGGGAGGCCGAGATGAGAGGATCACTTGAGGCCAGGAGTTTGAGACCAGCCTGGCCAACATGGTGAAACCCCATCTCTACTAAAAATACAAAAAATTAGCTAGGTGTGGTGCACGCCTGTAATCTCACTACTTGGGTGGCTGAGGCATGAGAATCCCTTGAAACCAGGAGGCGGAGGTTGCGATGAACTGAGATTGCACTACTGCACTCCAGCCTGGGTGACAGAGCCAGACCTTGTCTCAAGAAATATAATAAAAATAAATAAATAAAAAACTGTATCGTACATGTAATATGAATACCAGAGGGAGAAGAAAGAGGGAAAGGAGCAGGAGAAATATTTGTAATAACAATGAGAATTTTCCAAAATTAAGGGCGGACACCAAACCATTGAACCAGAAATGTTGAAAAGCATTAAGCACAATAAATACCAAAATATGTGGACATATCATGTTCAAACTACAGAAAACCAAAGACAAAGAGAAAACTTCGGAAAAAAAAAACAAGATGTCTTGGTCAGTTTGGGCTGCTATAGGAGAATACCATAGAGTGAGTGGCAACAGAAATTTACTTCTCACAGTTCTCAGGCTGAAAATCCAAGATCAGAGTGCCCCACAGTTGGGTTAGGACTCTCTTCTGGGTTGAAGATTACCAACTTCTCACTTGATCTTACCCAAAAGGCCAAGAAGCTGAGAAGACTGATTGCCAGCTTCTCATTGTATCCTCACAGAGTGGAAAGCAAGCTAGCTGGCTCTCAGGTCTTTTCTGATAAGGGCATGAATCCCATTCATGAGGGTTCTATCTTCATGACCCAATCACCTCCCAAAGGTCTCACCTATAAATACGCTCACATTGGGATTAGGGTTTCAACACACGAGTTTGATGGGGAAGGAACACAAGCATTCAGTCCATTGCATGAGAGATGAAAAAATACCTTACTGGCTGGCGTGGTGGCTCACACCTATAATCCTAGTACTTTGGGAGGCCGAGGTGGGCGGATCTCCTGAGGTCAGGAGTTCCAGACCAGCCTGATCAACATGGAGAAAACCTGTCTCTACTAAAAATACAAAATATTAGCCAGGTGTGGTGGTGCATGCCTGTAATCCCAGCTACTTAGGAGGCTGAGGTAGGAGAATTGCTTCAACCTGTGAGCCGAGATCATGCCATCGCACTCCAGCCTGGGCAACAAGAGCAAAAATCCGTCTCAAAAATAAATAAATATATAAACCTTATCTATAGAGGAACAAGGGTAAAATCTATATCAGCATTCTTGTCAGAAACCATGAAGGTAAGAAGAAAGTGAGATGAAATATTTCAAGTGTTGAAAGAAACAAACCAACAACCTAGATTCTGTATCCAGAGAAATTATCCTTCAGATGTGAAAAAGAGATAAAGATATCATCAGACAAACAGAATTGAGGAAATTTGTCACTAGCACATCTACTTTGTGAAAAATGCTAAAAGAAGTTATTCAAGAGGAGGAAAAGATATGGGTCAGAAATTCAAATCTACATAAAGGAATGAAGAGTGTTAGAGAAGAAATAAATAAAGGTAAAGTAAAACCTTTTATTTTTTTTAATTTATCTAACAGATAACTTTGTACAAAAATAATAATAGCAACAATGTATTTGGTGATTATGACTTATATATAAGGAAAATAAATGACAATGATGTTATAAGGAACAGGAGTGTAAAAGTGGAAATACTCTGCCATAAAGTACTTGCACTACTCATGAAGTGATATAGTGTTAATTGAAAGTGGGTTTAGGTTAGTTTTAAATGTATACTGCAAACTCTAGAGCAACCACTAAAAAGATAATTAATATGGTAAGAGAAGAGAGAACATGGAATTATATAAAATGCTCAGTTGAAACTACAGAAGGCAGAAAAAGAGACTAAGAAAAGACAAATGTAATACATAGAAAATGGTTACAAACATGGTAGATATCAATCTGACTATATTAATAATCACTATAAATGTGAATGGCCTAAATACACCAACTAAAAAACAGAGGCTGCCAGAGTGGACAATAAAAATAAGACCCAACTATATGTTGTCCACTTTATTTGACGTATTTTTTCCTTTTTTCTTTTTTTTTTGCCCATTGTTTAGCTCCCATTTATAATGTTGTCCACTTTAAATATAAAGAGATAGCAAATTAAAAGTAAAAATATGGGGAAAGATATACCATGCTATAGTTAGTCAAAAGAAAGCTGAAGTAGCTATATTAATTACAGGTAAAGCAGAAAAAGGGAACTTATTGGGATAAATAGGACATTACATAATAATAATAAAGGGGTCAGTTCTCCAAGAAGATGTAAGAATTTTTAATGTGTATATGTCCAACAATGATGTCAATTTGCAAAAGGCAAAAACTTACAGAACTGCAAGGAGAAATATAAAAATCCACTGTCGTAGTTGAGACTCGAAAACACATCTATCAGTAATTTATGGATCCAACACAGAGAAAATTAGTAAAGATATAGTTGCATTTAACAGTACTATCTATGAACTTAATCTAATTGATATTTACAGTATAATTCATCCAACTACAGCAGAATACACATTCTTCTCAAGTTCGCATGAAACATTCACCAAGAGAGACAACAGTCTGAGACATAAATCACACCCCAGCAAAATTAAAAGAATAAAAATCACACGAAGTATGCTCTCAGACCACAATGGAATTAGACCAAAAAAAAAAAAAGTAACCAAAAGATATCTGGAAATTCTCAGATAGTTGGAGAGTAAACAATTCACTTCTAAATAACAGGAGTCAAAGAAAAATTTTAAAACATTTTGAACTAAATGAAAATGAAAACACAATTTACCAAAATGTGTGGGATGCAGTGAAAGCAGTACTTAGAGAGAAATTTGTAGTATTGAATGTATGTATTAGAAAAAAAGAAAGATCTACTTGGCGCAGGGGCTTACGCCTGTCATCCCAGCACTTTGGGAGGCCGAGGTGGGCAGATCACGAGATCAGAAGTTCAAGACCAGCCTGGACAAGATGGTGAAACCCCATCTGTACTAAAAACACAAAAATTAGCCAGGCGTGGTGGTGGGTGCCTGTAATCCCAGCTACTTGGGAGGCTGAGGCAGAGAATTGCTTGAACTCGGGAGGCAGAGGTTGTAGTGAATCAAGATCACGCCACTGCACTCCAGCCTGGGCCCAGAGGGAGACTCCATCTCAAAAAAAAGAAAGATCTAAAACCAGCAATCTAAGTTTTCACCTTAGAAAAGTAGAAAGGAGAACAAATTAAAACTAATAAAGCAGGAAAAAGGAATAAAAATCAATGCAGAAATCAATGAAATTAAAACAGGAAATCAGTAGAGAAAACTAAAGCTAGTTCTTTGAAAAGATCAATAAAATTGATGAATCTCTAGTCAAGTTAACCAAAGAGACCAGATGCAGTCACTGATATGAGAAATCAAAGAAAAGCCACCACTGCTGATCTGATGAACATTAAAAGGATAATAAAGGAATAACATGAACAAATTTGTGTCCACAAATAACTTAGATGAAATGAACAAACTCCTTGAAACACACAATCTTTCAAAACTCATACAATGAGAAATACATCACCTGAATAGACAATATCTATTAAAAACTAAGTCAATAACTAGTAAGTTACCCCTACAGAAAGCACCAGGCTTAGGTGTTTCCCTGGTGAATTATACCATACATTTGAGGAAGAAAATATACCAATTCTCCACCACCTTTTCCACAAAATGGAAGCAGAAGGAATAGTTCCTAACATTATATGAGGCCAGCATTTCCCTAATATCAAAACCAAACCAAGACATTACAAGAAAAAAAAAAAGAAACTACAACCAATATTTCTCATGAACATAAATGCAAAAATTCCTCAACAAAATATTAGTAAATCAAACTAGTGTATGAAATGTATAGAGAACGATATATATAGTTATGTACCATGACCAAATTAGAGTTATCCCAGATATGCAAGGCGGATTCAATGTATAAAAATCGATCATGATAATTCATCACATCCACAGGATGAAGAAAAATTACATGATCATATTAATAGATGTACAAAAGCATTTGAGAAAATCCAATACCCGTATATAATAAAAACTCCCAGCAAACAAAGAATAGACAGTTACTTCCACAACTTGATAAAGAACAACTACAACAAAACCTACAGCTAACACTATACTTAATGGTGAGAAACTAGAAGCTTTCCCACCAAAATAAGGAATAAGGCAAGGATGTCCCCTCCTACTACTACTTTCAACATCACACTGAAAATTACAACTGATGCAATAAGAAAAGAAAAAGAAAGAAAGCTTATGCCAATTGGAAAGGAAGGAATAAAACTGTCTTTGCTCACAGATGACTTGATGGTTTATCTAGAAAATTCCAAAGAATCAACCAAAGAACTCTTGGAACTAATAAGTGATAACAGCAAGTTTGTTGGATTCAAAGTTAATAGATTTGAGTCAGTTGCTTTCCTATATACTAGAAATGAACAACTGGAATTTCAAATAAAAACGTAATATCTTTTACACTAGTACCAAAGAATAAAGTACTTAGTAATAAATTTAACAAAATATGTCCAAGATCAACATGAGGAAAACTATAAAACTGTGATGAAAGAAATGAAATAAGTTATAAATAAATGAAGAGATATTTCATGTTCATAGATAGGAAAACTCAGTTTTGTTAAGATGTCAGCTCTTCCCAAATTGATCTATAGATGCAATGAACCCCAGTCAAAACCCCAGCAAGTAAGTTATTTGGGTCAGGGGATACTGACAAACTCATTCTAAGGTTTATATGGAAAGGTAAAAGACCCAAAATAAGCAACATAGTACTGAAGAAGAAAAATCTCAGAGGACTGATGTTACCCAACCTCAAGATACACTATAAAGCTATAATAATTAAGACAGTGTGGTATTGGTGAAATAATACACACACAAAAATACGTAATGGAACAGAGCAGACAACCCAGAAATAGACCCGCACTACTGCAATAAACTGATCTTTGACAAAGCAGCAAAGTGAATCCAATGGAGAAAGGATGTTCTTTTCAACAAATGATGCTGGGACAACTGAGATCCACATGGAGATAAATGAATCTAGACACTGACCTTACATCTTTCACAAAAATTACCTCAACGTGGATCACAGGCCTAAATGTAAAACATAAAATTATAAAACATCTACAAGATATCATAGGAGAAAATCTAGGGGACCTAGAGTTTGGCAATGACTTTTTAGATGCAATGTCAAAAGAATGGCTTATGAAATAAAAAAATTGATAAACTTTACTAAAATGAAAAACTTCTGCTCCATAAAAGACATGGTTATGTAAATTTAAAAAGTAGATACTAGGAGAAAATATTTGCAAAACACACATTTGATAAAGGACTTGTATCCAAAATATACATTGTACTCCTAAAACTCAACAATAAGAAAACAGATAGCCCGGTTAAAACTATGGGCAAAAGATCTGGACACTTCACCGAACAAGAAATACAGATGGCAAATAAGCATATGAAAAGATGCTCAATATCATTTTTTATCAGGAATAGTGGGAACTGTAGCATCATTTGTTATTGGGAATATCAGGAATAATGGGATACCACTACGCATCTATCTGAATGGCTAAAACACAATAAAACTGACAATTTCAAATGCTAGGAGAATGCAGAGCAGCAGAAAGTGATTCATTGCTGGTTGGAATGCCACTTTGTAAGATAGTCTGGCAGTTTCTTATAAAGCTAAACATAGTCTTATGATCCAGAAAATGGGCTCCTAGACACTTAAACAAATTCAAAATGTATGTCCACACCAAAACCTGCACACAAATGTTTATGACAGCTTTATTCATCATTGCTGAAAATGTGAAGCAAGCAAGATGTCCTTCAGTGGGTACATGCAGTACCTCCAGACAATGGAGCATTATTCAGTGCTAAAAAGAAATAAGCCATCGGGGCTGGGTGTGGTGGTTCATGCCTGTAATCCCAGTACTTTGGGAGGCCAAGGCGGGCAGGTCGTCTGAGGTTAGGAGTTCGAGACCAGCCTGGCCAACATGGTAAAACATCGTCTCTAGTAAAAAATACAAAAGTTAGCTGGGCGTGGTGGTGCACACCTGTAATCCCAGCTACTTGGGAGGCTGAAGCAGGAGAATCGCTTGAACCTGGAAGGCGGAGGTTGTGGTGAGCCAAGATTGCGCCATTGCACTCCGCTTGGGTGACAGAGTGAGACTCTGTGTCTAAATAAATAAATAAATAAATAAATAAATAAATAAGCCATCAGGCCCCAAGATTTGCAGAACCTTAAATGATACTGCTTAGTCAAAGAAATCAATCTGAGACTGGGCACGGTGGCTCACGCCTATAATCCCGCACTTTGGGTAGCGAAAGCAGGCAGATCACATGAGGCCAGGAGTTCAAGACCAGATTGGTCGACATGGTGAAATCTTGTCTCTACTAAACATACAAATATTAGGCATGGTGGTGCACACCTGTAATCCCAGCTACTTGGGAGGCTGAGGCAGGATAACAGATTGAACCCGGGAGGCGGAGGTTGCAGTGACCTGAGATCACACTATTGTACTCCAGCCTGGATGACAGAGTAAGACTCTGTCTCAAAAAAAAAAAAAAAAAAAAAAAAAGGTCAATCTGAGAAGGCTACATACTGTATGATTCCAATTCTGGAAAAGACAAAATTATAGAGACATTAAAAAGATCAGTGAATACCAGGGTTTCAGGGCGGTGACAGGGAGGGTTGAACAGTTGGAGTACAGGGGATTTTTAGGGTAGTGAAACTATTCTGTATGATACTGTAATGGTGGATACATGATATTAAGTTTTGTCAAAACCCAGACTGGGCTGGGCGCAGTGGCTCATGCCTGTAATCCCAACACTTTGGGAGGCCAAGGTGGGCGGATCACCTGAGGTTAGGAGTTCGAGACCAGCCTGGCCAACATGGTGAAACCCCGTCTCTACTAAAAATACAAAAAATTACCAGGAAGTGGTGGCACATGCCTGTAATCCCAGCTACTTGGGAGGCTGAGGTAGGAGAATTGCTTGAACCTCGGAGATGGAGGATGCAGTGAGCCAAGAACATGCCACTGCACTCCAGCCTGGGCTCCATCTCAAAAACACAAAACAAAACAAAAAACAAAAAAACTCAGAATGTGCCAACACAAAGAGTACATTATAATGTAAACTCTGGGCTTCAGTTAATAGTAATATGTCAGTATTGGCGCGTCAGTTATAACAAATATACAACACTGTGCAAGATGTTGCTAACTGGGAGAGCTGCGAGCGGGAGGGAGGAGGTATGTGGGAGCTCTCTGTACTACATGCTCAGTTTTCTGCAAACCTAAAGCTACTCTGAAAGAGAAATTCTGGCCATTAAAAAATACATGCAACAATAGCACATATGATGAAAGGGATAAATGGAGTTAGAATTCTAAGGTCTTTATATTGACTGGAAAGAGGGTAAAAATCCTAATTAATAGTAACTTTGATAAGCCAAGAATGCCGCTACAATCCCCGGCAAACAATACAATTATAGGAGAAGAATGTGCAACTTTCAATTCAATAGAGAGAAAAACATGGTAATAAAAACATTCAATCAATATAAAAGAAGACAGAACGTGAGAGAAATAGGGACATAGAACAGGTGGGGAAAATAGAAAGCACACGCATACTAAATGGCGGATTTCTATAACGATGTCAGAATTTAAATTCTATGTAAATGCAATAAATGCTCTGGATAAAAGGCCAAAATTTTCATGCCTTATATACAAGAGCTACCATATTCTATTTACAAAAGACCAACATAAATACAAGGATATAGCAGGTTTAAAACCAAAAGGATGGAAAGAGATATAACTAATCTCAGGCAAAGTCGACTTTAAGGCAAAGAGAATGACTAAGATAAAGAGAAAAGGTAGTGAGAAAAGATTCAATTGACCGCAGCATTATAAGAATTTTAGTGGGCTCAGTGGCTCATGCCTGTAACCCCAGCACTTCGGGAGGCTGAAGTGGGTAGATCCCTTGAGCCCAGGAGTTCAAAACAAGCCTGAGCAACATAGCAAGACCTCATCTCAAAAAATTTATTAAAAAATTATAATGTGTATGCACCTAATAATATAACTTAAAAACAGCACCTAATAATACAAACTTAAAATCACACAGAGTATGGCCGTGTACAGTGGCTCACGCTTGTAATCCCAGCACTTTGGCAAGCCGATGCGGGCAGATTGCCTGAGGTCAGGAGTTTGAGACCAGCCTGGCCAATGTGGTGAAACTCCATCTGTACTAAAAATACAAAAAAATAGCCGGGCATGGTGTGGGCGCCTGTAATCCCAGCTACTCAGGAGGCTGAGGCAGGAGAATCACTTGAACCCGGGAGGCAGAGGTTGCAGTGAGCCAAGATCACGCCACTGCACTCCAGCCTGGGCAACAGAGTGAAACTTTATCTCAAAAAACAAAGAGTAAAAATTGGCATAATCACAACAAGAAATCATAATGAGAAATTTAAACACATCTTAGTAATTGGTAATAAAACAAGACAAAAAATTCAAGAAGGATACAGATGTGAAGAATGCAATTAACGAAACTGACCAAAGAGCATTCAGAGAAGACTGCATCCAACAACTCAGGAGGCCACTGTGAAACTCACGTGGAGATGTGTTGCTGTCTCTTACGGATACCTCCTGTGATCAATGCATGTGCACACAGAACCCAGGAGTTCAGTAAATGTTCCCTTCTCCTCCCCACTCCTCTTCCTTTCACAACTCTCCCATCCTTGGCAAGGTTAAAAGTACCTATGGTCTCTTAGGGTGGGTCCAGTATCCTAGGAGGTGGTGGCCAGGAGCTGGAAGGATGGAGCTGATGCTGGCAGTGTAGGCTGGGTGAGTTGCCAGAAGTTTTTTTTTTATTAGGCATTTGAGAAATGGCTTGCTTTTCAAAGCACTTTAGAAATGTATTTGCCTGCCAGGTGCGGTGGCTCAAGCCTGTAATCCCAGCAGTTTGGGAGGCTAAGGAGGGCAGATCACTGGAAGTTGGGAGTTCAAGACCAGCCTGGCCAATATGGTGAAACCCCGTCTCTACTAAAGGAAATACAAGAGTTAGCCGGGCGTGGTGGTGAACACCTGCAATTCCAGCTACTCAGGAGGCTGAGGCACGAGAATTGCTTGAACCCAGGAGGTGGAGGTTGCAGTGAGCTGAGATGGTGCCACTGCATTCCAGCCTAGACGACAGAGTGAGATCCTGTCTCAAAACAAACAAACAAACAAACAAAAACAAATGAAAAGAAATGCATTTGCCTTTCGATGTTCATAACTGTAGAAGTTAATGGAAAGGGTACCAGCATCCCCATTTCTCAGCTGGAGAAATCAAGGTGTTGCAATTTGCACCATGGAGCTGGTTTGTGAAGGCCACAGGCTGAACCCCTGAGCTTTCTCATTCTTCCTGAGTTTCTAGGTGATTTCTGACCTTGACCATGGAGAAGGGGCCATTGCAAAGCATGTCTCATGGCATCTCCAAGGATGCCCAGTCAGTTTGTGTATGTTTCTGATTCTCTGCTACTGGGGGCCTCTTGTGGGTAGCTGCCATCTGGGTGCAATTCAGAGTGGCCAAAGGCCTACCAGTCCCCAGGGGCAGGTGGCCTTTAGTTTAGCAGAAAAGCATCTTAACCGCTGCATTTCTGCAGAAGGCAGAATTCTGAGAAGGGCTCAGAGAGGAGAATTCAGAACAAAGCCAAGTAACACAGGAGAATTCAAGGTTCCCCAAGATAAAAACATGGTGAAAGTGGGAAGGTGGCCCTGTGGCAGCTGAGGACAGCCCAGGACAGGGAGGTGGTGAGGCTAACATTCCGTTTGGGTTCCACAGTCGTTCTCAAACCTCCACCACAACTTGACCTCACACAACTTCCTCAGCTAAGTCTTGTTTTGTGGAGTCACAAAGAGTTCAGTTCCATACTTGGATGGGACAGGGTGGCGAGAAGGCAGAGCTGCCGGAGCTTCAAGAAGCGCTGGGTGGAAGGGGTGGAGGGTGAGCATCTAGATCTCACAGGAACCAGCAGTGACTGTGAAACGAGGGCAGCCAGGGAGCCCCAGAAATGGGGCAGGCGCTGGGCTCCCAGAGGATGAGAAACAAGGCTGCGAGACAATGGAGTTTAAGTGTTAAAGTGATGCCAAGGGGCCTGGAAGTGGAGGTCCCTGTAGCTAGTGGGGTCTGTGCCTGGAGTCCAGGAGAAAGTGCTGGCATTCTTTCCCTCAGGCTCAGAGAGGCGGTAACTTGGCTGACATCGCAGAGCTGGTCCATGGCAGAGCCAGGGCTGAAACCAGATCTTTATTATCTGGACTAGATCCTTATTATCTGCAGACCCTGGCCTGTGCCTCCGCTCCCCACTCTGCTGACCAGAGTGTCAAGCACAGCACACAGGGTAAGGGCTCCCTTATTCCCATGAGCTCAGGATTGGTGACTGTCTCCGGGGGCAACCAACCTGCTGGCACCCAGGAGCAATATTTACAGTATTCAACAATCACCATCAATCAGTGTTCAACAATTAATGATTGCGGAGCGAGAACGCCGACCCCCCATCCTGGGCTGTGCCCGCCGGCTCCCATGGAGCTCCGGCCCCTCCTACCTTTTCTAGCCCACCTGCCTCTTTCGCTTGTGGGCTGTGTCGTCTTTGTTCTGAATTCTCCTCTCTGAGCCCTGCTCTTGACTCATGAACCATAAGGGATGCTGGTGACCTGGCCCGGCTGCACAGGTGCACACCTATGGTGCACTCCCCCTATCACCAGGAGGGGCCCAACACCACCCCCAAGCCTCGGGAGCTCTGTGCATTCTTATTTCAGGTGCCACAAGCCCCTTCCTGCTCACAACTGGGGGAGACGGTGCTGGATGGGGAAGTGTCAGGGATTCTCTGCTTCCAGAGCCATGAAGCCACCGCATCACTGATGGGCACAGGCAGACATGCAGAGGCAGCCCCAACCCACCCCATACCACTCCAGACAGGCTCTCCACTCAAGACAAATGCCAGGGCTGCCCCCTTGGGTGGGCGACCTGTGCAGGCTCATGGGGCCCTGCCGTCAGAAACCTGCATTTGGTTTTATACTTTGCTGTCGCCATCTTGAAATTCTTTACAATTTTTGAACAGCGGGCCAGCATTTTTATTTTGCATAGAACTCAGCAAATTTTGAAGCTAATTCAGATGAAAGCCCCCTGGCTTCCAATCAGAGGTGGCTGCATCACTGCACCGGTTGAGACTGCATCGTCAGCACCTCCAGCCAGTGCTGATGGCCACATGCCATTCTGGGGGCGGCCTCCTCGGCAGCTTGCAGGAGGGATAGGAAGGCTGCTGGGGGCCCACGAGTCAAAGGCTCAGTCACAGAGAATGTGGATCAGCCTTTGGAGCTTCATGCAGCGCTGTGTTTGGACAAGTGCTGTGTCATTTCTCCACTGTGGACTGTGGGCAGGAGCAGCTGGAGCTTGGCAGGTCCCTTGTCCTGGAAGCTGGGTCTTGAGGGTTGGCAGGACTAGACCTGGCAGGTGACCCTAGCTCAAGTGCTGATGGTGCCAGTGCCACAGCAACAGTGCTGACTTGTGCTTACTGCGCAGATCTGTCCAGCTAAGGGACCCGGGCCGCCTGGCCCACTCCACTTTGGGTCATTTGGTGGGACCCTGCAGGGTTACTTCTCTTGCAGCTCCCAGAACCTCCCCGCCTATGAGTCCCGGTTTCTGCCTGCTCAGCTGTCTGCTGCCCCCACCTGGCCGCTGCCTCCAGTGCCGACCTGATCCTCAGCGGTTTTTGTCAACTTTCTGAAAAATACACGAAATTGCTGCTGTCTGACTATTTTGACCTACAAAGATGGCCATTTTAAGTGGTTCAACATAATACCATTGCTTAGAATGGTCTTATAAATGGGAGCAAAGGGAAAGAAAGGAGTAAAGGGTGTGTGTATTACGGAGAATCCTGGCATACAACTGTAGTATACGCTAAACATAGCCCAGATGTTCGTGTCAGCTGTCTGTGGTCACTTTGGGGGCATCTGACACCCGTGTGTGGTTCCCTCCTCGCCCAGGTATTACAGAACACTGGACAGTGAGTGAGAGCCCACCGTGGGCCAATGGCCATGGGTTCTGGTAGGCCACCTTGGCAGAGAAGAGAGAGTGTGTGAAATTCAACCAGTGGCTGACTCTGTCAGGGACATTCTGCAGACTCCATAAACTCTCTGAACCTTAGTTTTCCCATCTGTGATTTGGAACCAAAGCACCCACTTCCTTCAGCAGGGATGCTCTTCCAGGTCAAAGACATCAGGGTGTTCCCTACAGGTCGGGAAGTAGCCACTGTTCAGAGCTGCCTGGGTAGTGTGGCTCCCCTGAAACTCCTGGACACATCTTCATGGCCCAGCAACTGAAGGATTAATGCCGGGCACATTGGGACCTCCGGGACCTGCCCCAGTGTCTTACCTGGCATCTGACCTTTGTGCACCCCACTCTGCTATTTACAGGGTCAAGATGAGAAGCAAAAGAGATCATAAAACCACCTTTGCAGAAATTGTAACTGAGGAAATGATGATGGTGAAAGACACCTGAACTAACTGACTCCGTCTTGCTTCTAACCTCCAGGCTGTTCTTGTTCATTCCTGGGTGTAGACTGAACTAACTTTGGGAGGAACTTAGTTTATAGTTTAACTTTGCAACAAAGATGATAACAGCCCTTTTTGAAAACAAATCCTCTTCTTGCCTGAGGACCAATCTGCCTTTGTAGGACTAACAAATTAGCTACAAGATTAAAAACAAGGTTCAGGAGTCATGAAGCCAGAGGCTGCAAGATTCCAAACCTCCTCAAATTGCTCCTGGAAATAAGACCACTGTTGTAACACCTAAGATGAGTGCTTGAGATATTTTGTAGACCCTGCGTTCTGATGCACCAGCTGACGCCCACCCAGACTGGTGGTAATCAGGTTCATCTGGAATTGTGGCCCCCACACAGGAACCGCAGTGTGGGAGGAGAGCTTCGCCCCTCTGTGGTTTCATCTGCGGCCCAACCAATCAATGCTCCACACGCCCAGGCCCGCTACCTGCCAAATTATCCTTAAATTTAAGACCCCAGTCTCCGAATGTTCAGGGAGACTGATATGAGTAATAATAAAACTCCAGTCTCCCGTACAGCCGGCTCTGTGTGAATTAAACTCTCTCCATTGCAATTCCCCTGTCTTGATAAACTGGCTCTGTCTAGGCAGAGGGCAAGGAGAATCCGTTGGGCAATGGTTACAGTCAGGCACAGAAAAAAGACGTGCAAATCAGTAGTCCCTTCTTATCCACGCAGCCTCACTTTCTGGGGTGTTATCCAGGATCAAATAGAAAACTCCAGAAATGGACAATTCATAGGTTGTAAATAGCATGCTGCTCTGCCCTGTCTTGGGTGTGAATCCTCCTTTCATCCAGTGTATCTGTGTTCACACCAACCGTCAGCCACTTAGAGCGACGGTTCTGGCAGCACAGTGCTTGTGTCCAGGTCACCCTTATTCTACTTAATCCCAGCCCTAACGCGCAAAAGTAGCGATGCTGGCAATTCAGATACGCCAAAGAGACGAGCACAGTGCTTCCTTTCAGTGAAAACATGAAAATCCTCAACTTAAGGGAAAAAAAAGCACATGCTTCGTTTGCTAAGATTTACGGTAAGAATGAATCTTCTATGTGTGAAATTATTAAGAAGGAAAACAAAGATGTGTGCAAGTTTTGCTGTCGCACTTCAAACTGACAAAGTTTCGGCCACCGTGTGTGATAAGAGCTTAGTTAAGATGGAAAAGGCATTACACTCGTGGGTGGAAGGCACGGACAGCGATGTGTTCTGATTGACAGCCATCAGGTTCGGTACCAGCTGCCCTTTCAGGCATCCCCTGTGGATGAAGGGGGGACTGCTGTAGTGGTGGAAACATCCTCTGGTCACTGGTTAGTCTGCAGAGGTCAAGGAGAGGTCCAGGGAGATAGTGTGAACCCAAGGGAGGTGAGAGTGGGTGGAAGCAGTGAGTGGGTGGCGGGGGGAGTCAGGACACTTGGGCCCCCAGCGGTTTTCACGCCTCCAGCACCAGGCTCGCCCCCATCCCCCTGCTGCCCCCTCTCTGGGCTCTCTGTGAGTATAGTTCCTACCACTTTTATTTTTTTTCCTCACATACTAAAATGACAGCTTGGTTAAAATGAAAATCGCCAAAATGACTCGGGCTCCCAGCGTAACCAAAGTGGTGCTCTGGGCTGGGCTTAGCCGCCGGGCCTGCTTTCCTGGGATCAAGGTTTTATCCACAGCCATTAATCACATAAAAGCAGATATTGAGGAGCATTAGCCCCAGCCAGCTGTTGCGCCGTGTTCTGGGCCATTACGCGGATTACCTCCCCACAGTGCCTTCCTGATGGCCCAGTATCTCGGGTTTGCATGGGCCTATTGGCAGCCCGGTTGACTCCAAGGCTGGACACAAGCTCTGCCTCCCCTGGCCCCTCTGTGACCCCAAAAGCAGCTCCTCTTCCTTGGACCTCCCACCTGAGGGGCCTCCATCCCCCTCAGGAGGTCCATGGCCCTTTCCCCACAGGCCCAAAAGCTCAGGTGCTCGGCTCCTGATTCAGGGCTCCAGCCCCAGCTGCAGTCCACACACGGCTGGACAGAATCCATTTCTTTCAGTTACCACCCAAGGAGCCCTAGTCCTGCAATAGAGTAGCCACTGGCTACCCAGTGAAATGAGGGCTCTGAGTACCACTGGCTGATGTCTCTTTGGTTAGTCACTGTGATAACTCATATGAAAAAGTACATTTGCTTCAGAGGATGTGAGGGCATGTAAGACATAAGGGAAGGAAGCCGTGCTGCGGTGGGTTCTGGAATCTCCTTCTGGGTGAAGACCTCTGGCATCTTTACTTTGAGCATCGCACCAGTTACCCACAGGGGGCCAGTAATATGGTTCAGCTGTGTCCCCACCCAAATCTCAGCTTGAATTGTAGCTCCCATAATCCCCATGCGTCATGGGATGGACCCGGTGGGAGGTCACTGGATCATGGGGTCGGTTTTTTCCTGTGCTGTTCTCATGGTAGTGAATACATCTTACGAGACCTGATGGTTTTATAAAGGGCAGTTCCCCTGCACTCTCTCTCACCTGCTGCTAGGTAAGACAGCTTTGCTTCTCCTTCGCCTTCTGCCATGATTGTGAGGCCTCGCCAGCCATGTGGAACTGTGAAATCTCTTTCCTTTTAAAATTACCTAGTCTCAAGGATGTCTTTATTAGCAGTGTGAGAACAGACTAATACAGTAAAACTGGAGCGCAATGCATTTCACTCATTTTGTCATGAATCCTCTTCAGACAGTCTCTGTGACCCCTGAGGAATTTAGAGACACTGACCCTGGGAGTCAGGCTGCAGTAAGGAAACTGAAGAGGCCAAGCACGGTGGCTCACGCCTGTAATCCCAGCACTTTGGGAGGCTGAGGTGGGTGGATCACTTGAGGTCAGGAGTTCAAGACCAGCCTGGCCAACATGGTGAAACCCCGTCTCTACTAAAAATACAAAAAATTAGCCCATAGCATGTGCCTGTAGTCCCAACTAGTCATGAGGCTGAGGCAGGAGAATTGCTTGAACCTGAGGGGCAGAGGTTGCAGTGAGCCAAGATCGTACCACTGCACTCCAGCCTAGGTGACAGAGGGAGACCCTGTCTCAAAAACAAAAAACAAACAAACAAAAAAAGCCGGGGGGGGGGGCGGGGAACTAAAGGAAAAGGTCAGTAATGAACACAATAGACAATGGAGAGGCCCCATCCAGCCTAGGCCTTCTCCAGACAAGTTCCCCATGGCTCTGGAGACGGCAGATGGAAAGTGTCTGTGGGGCTAGGACATAGAGTGAGACAGAGCCTGCCCGCTGGAGCTTTTCCTCAAGGGGGCCTGGGGATGCATAAACAAGTAGATACTCATATAGGGCAGTGATAAGGGCTGGGAGGGGAGATAAAGGGAAGGGGAGTCCATGGGAGTGGCTCTTTAAGACAGAGGTGACCCAAGTAATTGAACAAGTAAGTGGCCCTCTGGGAGGGGCATGCCCCGGCAGTCCACGCAAAGACTCCTTCTCCGGACGAGTGGCCGGAGGCCCGTGTGGCTGGAGTGTTGAGAAGGAATGGGAAGGGGGCAGGCTCAGGTTGGGCTGAGCTTAGCCAAGTTCAGCAGGTCACCCCTTTCTGTATCTCAGTTTCTGCTAATGAAGGGAGTGGACTGCTTCTAAGAATCTTAAATCATCTATGTTCTAAAATGCAGAAGCATGTTAGTTATGATCCTGATGGGGTTCAGGACATGTCAACCCAAAATATGACTATAGAAGACCGGAATATACCACCCCGCATATGCCTCTTTGCCATAAGAGTTATTTTGAGCTGGCTATTTTGAGAAACTGCAGGCACAGGGAGAGCTTTGAAAACACCATAGCAGTTATCCTTTTGCAAGGGAAATTTACATCTATAAAGGAAATCTCCATTTGTAAGGGTGTCTGCCTCTCTGCCCCAGGAAAAGAAGAGTAACTAAATCACCAGAGACCCTTAGTCAATGCAGAAGGCACCTACCTCAATCTGTGTAACAAATCTAACTTCTGGTTTTCCAGTGATTTCCCTGGTCATCTCTTTTAACCAAGTCTTTCTCCACACCCTTCCTTCTTGGTTTCAGAAAAAGTTGGTATTTAAACCTGAAGTCTAAGACCACTCTTTGAGATCTACTAAAGAGACTGACTTGGCTGGGCACCGTGGCTCACACCTGTAATCCCAGCACTTTGGGAGGCCGAGGTGAGCAGATCACCTGTGGTCGTGAGTTCGAGACCAGCCTGACCAACATGGAGAAACCCCATTTCTACTAAAAATACAAAAATTTAGCCTGGTGTGGTGGTGCATGCCTGTAATCCCAGCTACTTGGGAGGCTGAGGCAGGAGAATCGCTTGAACCCGGGAGGCAGCGGAGGTTTCAGTGAGCCAAGATCGTGCCATTGCACTCCAGCCTGGGCAACAGGAGCAAAACTCCATCTCAAAAGGAAAAAAAAGATTGGCTCAACTGGTTATCCCCCTTATATATAGGAAGGATACATATAATTAAACTTTTGTTTGTTTCTCTTGTTAATCTGTCTTTTGTTACAAGAAGTCCCGCTAAGAACTCATGAAGGGTGAAGGAGAAAATTATTTTTACTTCCCTATGATCCCATCTTTAGAAATAAACACTATCAAAAACCCTAGATATGTGCACATGTTCTGTGTCCATACACATTAGTACGTGTTCAATCAGAGAATTATGGAAGGTTACACACCACCATAGCCAATATGGGCTTCCTAGGAAGAAAGAAGGCCAAATAAAATAAACACCTTATTAAAATATTTCTAAACATCATGTTGAACATGGTAAATGCATACAATTTTTGTCAATTAAAAATTAAAACTAAATAAAATTTTTAAATTAAAAAAAAGAGAATGATCCGTCCTACCCAAGTACATACATATGGATGAAATAATTAAAAATGCAAGATAGAATTAGATCTAAATCTACTAAATTTGTAGGGATACCCATTGCTATAGTGTGGCTATTTGTCCCCTCCAAATCTCATGCTGTAATTTTATCTCCAGTGTTGGAGGTGGGGCCTAGTGGGAGGTGTTTGGGTCATGGGGGCAGGTTCCTCAAGAATATCTTGGTGCCATCATCCTTGCAGTAATGAGTGAACTCTCACTCTGTTGGTTTCTACAAGAGTGTATTGTGAAGAAGAGCCTGGCACCTCTCTCCTTTGCTTCCTCTCTTGCCACATGATCTCTGCACATACCAGCTCCTCTTCCTCTTCCACCATGAGTGGAGGCAGCCTGAAGCCCTCATGAGAAGCAGACGCTGGCACCATGCTTCCTGTGCAGCCTGTAGAACTGTGAGCCAAATAAACCTCTTTTCTTTATAAATTACCCAGCCTCAGGTATTCCTTTACAGTAATACAAAATGGACAAAGACACCCCTGAAAAAGTAAGTGGAAGAGTAATAGAGTTGCACAGTGATGAGAATTGTGTAATGTTAGTTCAGTAAAAACAAGCCTGTCAACAAACCCCTGAATGTGTGTACCTGTTTTGGTCTGTGTGTGTAGAACTCGGAGGAAGGTGTGGCCATGGTCATGTTGGCCATCTCCTTGTTATCTCTGGGAGAGTGGGAGGAGAGGGGTGGGAGGAGGTTGCAGTGCTGCCTCTGGATGGGTGGTGGGAATGGGGAGAGCACTGGATCCATGCTCCATGGGGTCGCCAAGGCAGCAGGAGGTGTCTGGAGGCCGAGACATTAGCTCTGTGTTTCCATGTGCCTGTCTCTCCCACACCAGCCCCTGCCATGCTTGCTGTCTGAGCATGGGGACTCTTGTTTTCTACCACAAGGTGGATGTCACAGCACCATTTAAACTCTGAATTCAAACAAGCATCTCTTTCAAGCACATGGAATGCCATGTGTGGTAAATCCAGTTCCCACCCTCTATGAGGTAACTGATCTGCCATCATCACAGGCTGGGTTAGGCTGCCACTGAAACAGACAATGTTGCCATTGTGGGGGCCAAGGCCCTAATTCACCAAATGGGCCCCCATCAGTCTTCAATCGGCGTGATAATAAAGTTCCCTCTGTTTTAATCCTTAACCCGAAGTAACTGGTGTTGGCCAATCAGCTTGTTATTGTTCCAGCTCCCTGTCCTTGTAAGTAACTTTGAAATGACCAGTCTGCTTTTTGCCCTTTGTTTCTGCTTTCCTCAGCCTTTTTTTTTTTTTTT
>NW_012106820.1:314680-317450 GCF_000951045.1 Mandrillus leucophaeus
AAAATTATTTTTACTTCCCTATGATCCCATCTTTAGAAATAAACACTATCAAAAACCCTAGATATGTGCACATGTTCTGTGTCCATACACATTAGTACGTGTTCAATCAGAGAATTATGGAAGGTTACACACCACCATAGCCAATATGGGCTTCCTAGGAAGAAAGAAGGCCAAATAAAATAAACACCTTATTAAAATATTTCTAAACATCATGTTGAACATGGTAAATGCATACAATTTTTGTCAATTAAAAATTAAAACTAAATAAAATTTTTAAATTAAAAAAAAGAGAATGATCCATCCTACCCAAGTACATACATATGGATGAAATAATTAAAAATGCAAGATAGAATTAGATCTAAATCTACTAAATTTGTAGGGATACCCATTGCTATAGTGTGGCTATTTGTCCCCTCCAAATCTCATGCTGTAATTTTATCTCCAGTGTTGGAGGTGGGGCCTAGTGGGAGGTGTTTGGGTCATGGGGGCAGGTTCCTCAAGAATATCTTGGTGCCATCATCCTTGCAGTAATGAGTGAACTCTCACTCTGTTGGTTTCTACAAGAGTGTATTGTGAAGAAGAGCCTGGCACCTCTCTCCTTTGCTTCCTCTCTTGCCACATGATCTCTGCACATACCAGCTCCTCTTCCTCTTCCACCATGAGTGGAGGCAGCCTGAAGCCCTCATGAGAAGCAGACGCTGGCACCATGCTTCCTGTGCAGCCTGTAGAACTGTGAGCCAAATAAACCTCTTTTCTTTATAAATTACCCAGCCTCAGGTATTCCTTTACAGTAATACAAAATGGACAAAGACACCCCTGAAAAAGTAAGTGGAAGAGTAATAGAGTTGCACAGTGATGAGAATTGTGTAATGTTAGTTCAGTAAAAACAAGCCTGTCAACAAACCCCTGAATGTGTGTACCTGTTTTGGTCTGTGTGTGTAGAACTCGGAGGAAGGTGTGGCCATGGTCATGTTGGCCATCTCCTTGTTATCTCTGGGAGAGTGGGAGGAGAGGGGTGGGAGGAGGTTGCAGTGCTGCCTCTGGATGGGTGGTGGGAATGGGGAGAGCACTGGATCCATGCTCCATGGGGTCGCCAAGGCAGCAGGAGGTGTCTGGAGGCCGAGACATTAGCTCTGTGTTTCCATGTGCCTGTCTCTCCCACACCAGCCCCTGCCATGCTTGCTGTCTGAGCATGGGGACTCTTGTTTTCTACCACAAGGTGGATGTCACAGCACCATTTAAACTCTGAATTCAAACAAGCATCTCTTTCAAGCACATGGAATGCCATGTGTGGTAAATCCAGTTCCCACCCTCTATGAGGTAACTGATCTGCCATCATCACAGGCTGGGTTAGGCTGCCACTGAAACAGACAATGTTGCCATTGTGGGGGCCAAGGCCCTAATTCACCAAATGGGCCCCCTTCAGTCTTCAATCGGCGTGATAATAAAGTTCCCTCTGTTTTAATCCTTAACCCGAAGTAACTGGTGTTGGCCAATCAGCTTGTTATTGTTCCAGCTCCCTGTCCTTGTAAGTAACTTTGAAATGACCAGTCTGCTTTTTGCCCTTTGTTTCTGCTTTCCTCAGCCTTTTTTTTTTTTTTTTTTTTCGCCTATAAAGCCAACCTCCTGTGCTCAGCTCATTGGAACACTGATTCTTTTATATGGAATAAAGTATTGCCCAATTCTAGAATTGCAAATAAAGCCAACTGAGGTATTTAAACTAAGTTTGCTGTAATTTTGTCTTTTGACAGATCTGGCAACCAAGGAAGGAACCTGAAAAAGACAGATCTGACAACCTGAGACCCCTGCAGGAGCACAGGAGAAGCCCTGCTCACTCTACCTTTTGGGGAGGTCCCTGTCTTCCTCACGGAGTCCTGAGAAGTCCTATTCTCTTTTGCATTAGTGCTCCCTGATATTTTTGGCATTTGGAGAACCAAGGTTAATTTGTGCTGCGGCAGGGCACGCCACCTTTCGGTTTGCAGTGACTGAGGAGTCACTGTGGCAACAAAATTGTCATTTTTAAGGTAACTGATAACAGTGGCAGTAAGTGGTTATTTTTGGGGGGTCCTCTTTATTTCTTCTCTTCTCAATGGTGAGGTCTCAGAGCAAAAGCCATCTTGGCTCTGAGATACCCAAGAGCCAACATAAAAATGGGATCTCTAATTTCTAAAGATCTGAGTACTCTGCCTTCTAATAAACCTGCCTTTTTCATGGACAAGAATTATGGCCCCAGAAGCTGCAAATATTCTCAAAAGTGGCAAAGTCTTACTAAAGATAATTCAGAATGACAATGGCTGTTATATGGAATGTTACAGGTGAACACAGAACTGGTTATCTCGGAAGCACACTTGAGTCTCAAGCCTCTTGAATTAGGCAGGGAGAATGGGATTATTATTCTAACAGGCATTCGGAAGTCTCAAAGAGACAACAGGATTCTAAAATTGCTTTTTAAAAAATTCATTGTGAAGAGCTAATAAAAGCTAAAAGTGCAAGACATCCCGCATACCAAGGACAGTAAAACCGACATGACTCCTACTGCTCCTCTGTATCCTATTTTGCCTAAATATTCACGGTCTATTAACTTTCTGTCGGAATTGCCTATATTCGCAGAAGAAAACAGTTAAACAGTTTTCTTATAAGATAAAACCACCCCAAACCCTAGGAAATAATACTTAAGTGATTTATGTTCCCTGGATAAAAATAGAGTTCAGAGCCATAGTTTAAAATTTTCCTAAACCTAGAAAAAACCTGCAAAAGTTTTCTGAAGAAT
>NW_012106820.1:317500-355515 GCF_000951045.1 Mandrillus leucophaeus
ACCCAAGAGCCAACATAAAAATGGGATCTCTAATTTCTAAAGATCTGAGTACTCTGCCTTCTAATAAACCTGCCTTTTTCATGGACAAGAATTATGGCCCCAGAAGCTGCAAATATTCTCAAAAGTGGCAAAGTCTTACTAAAGATAATTCAGAATGACAATGGCTGTTATATGGAATGTTACAGGTGAACACAGAACTGGTTATCTCGGAAGCACACTTGAGTCTCAAGCCTCTTGAATTAGGCAGGGAGAATGGGATTATTATTCTAACAGGCATTCGGAAGTCTCAAAGAGACAACAGGATTCTAAAATTGCTTTTTAAAAAATTCATTGTGAAGAGCTAATAAAAGCTAAAAGTACAAGACGTCCCCCATACCAAGGACAGTAAAACCGACATGATTCCTACTGCTCCTCTGTATCCTATTTTGCCTAAATATTCACAATCTATTAACTTTCTGTCGGAATTGCCTATATTCGCAGAAGAAAACAGTTAAACAGTTTTCTTAAAAGATAAAACCACCCCAAACCCTAGGAAATAATACTTAAGTGATTTATGTTCCCTGGATAAAAATAGAGTTCAGAGCCATAGTTTAAAATTTTCCTAAACCTAGAAAAAACCTGCAAAAGTTTTCTGAAGAATCTGAGATCTCGACTAGAACTTGTGACCCTGAGTCATCTGATCTCTACCAACTAACCCGCATGTGTGTGGGAACTGGGGAAGCCCAAAAATGGGTGAAAGAGGCAGAATGATGTTATCTGACAAGCCCTACCACCTGATCCACTTATGGGCCAAGCAAAGCCTGAAAAATGACCATAGAAAGCCATTCTTGAAGAGACTCAGTTCCATGGCAACAACAACCTAGGGTGGCCTTCGGACCCCTGAAACAATGGTCTCCAGAATATTGTTGCCATCGGTACAAACAACCAGGGCACTGGCAAGGGGGCTGCCCTTACAAAGATTTTGAGGGAAGCTCCTAGAAACAGCCTGCCAGCCCTCTGAAAATCTTCATATTAACCACCAAGACTGATGGCCTCCAAGGGAAGCTCTGATACACTTCTTCCCATTATCCAGTCTGAGTAGATACCAGAGCCCCTATTTCTACTTTAAACCCCACTCTTACAGGACAACCTCTGTCTTGGAATAGAAAAGAAAAATTCAGTTGTGAGGGATATCAAATTGAGCTCTAGGAATGAGTCCAGGAATAAAAAATGCCTTCTTTGCCCTGTTTATTCAAGGGCTCTGTCCTGAAGTCAGTTGTCTAATTAAGAAACAGGTTAAGTTGAAAAGACTGGGCTGAGTGTAGTGGCTCACACCTATAATCCCAGCACTTTGGGAGTCTGAGGCAGGAGGATCACTTGCGCCCAGAAATTCAAGAGCAACCTGGGCCACATAGTGGGACCTCATCTCTATTTACAAATAAATAAATGAAAATTTAAAAAAGAAAAGACTATGTATTAACTAAATGATTTCGAAAACACAGTTTCTTAGCACTTAGCTGGCTTTTGTTTTGTTTTGTTTTTGAAATCCTTGTAAAAGAAATTTATATCTATAAAGAAAATCTATTTTTAAGGGTGCTTCCCTTTCTACATCTAAATCATTAGGAACTTTGACAGTGGAGAATAGATTGGCTTGAAGTTTACGTAAAAAAAAAAAAAAACACCTTACCTTTGTATAAGGTGCTTTGGCTGACCATTTTGCCTGATCTAGGCCTTACCTATGACCTTTTTTATCTTGGCAAATAATGATGTTTAGATCTAAGTTCTGTGCCTTTGACATGTAAATTTTCTACCTCTTTCCACTCTTTTCTACCTTTTTAAGAGTCCTGCCTTTGGATGTACAAATTTGATGTTGCCTAGATAACAGTTGTTTAGGCCAATAGAACAGGTAATCAGGGAGGGCATTAATTGTCTAAACAGGGGAGAGAAACTAGTTGAAAACTGACAAATGAATAATCTTATTAAAACCATATCGACCTCTGTGTGCGTGTCTGTATGTCTATCTGTGTTATGCATATGTGATGTGTCTCCACCAAAATATAAGAAAGAGTCATAATGAACTGGCTTAAAGAAAAAGTTAGCACTTAAATATTTTATCAGAAAAAAGAAACTAACCTAAATGCCTTTTTGTTCGTGTGACTTGGGTAAATCTTTGGTAAGTAAGACTAATTTAATATTGTTGGTTTAATAAAAACAGCTGTGTCTTCTGATCAGCAAAATACGAATGTATTTAACTTTAGCATTCCTGCTTAGGTGGCAACTGTCTACCACTTGTGTGCTGTAAAATAGTTAGCAGCAAAATCATTGAGATGATGGCTAACTTTGTGTAACCAGCAATGTAAGCATAATTGTTAAGAATAAGTAAATTATGTGGATGTAAATGGGATACAAATATATAAATACCATTCTCATAATTTTAAAATCTTTTTCAGTCACTTAATCCTAAAGTCATGTTATGATTAATAGATATTCATGAAATGTTTAAGTCATCTCTAAGTTAAAACACTGAAACATTAATTGTTGAACATAAGTTTAAGGTATATATGCTTTGTGCTATAGTTTGGATACTTGGCCCTCTAAACCTCATGTTGAAATTTGATTCTTGGCTGGGCATGGTGGCTCACGCCTGTAATCCCAACACTTTGGGAGGCCGAGGTGGGCAGATCACCTGAGGACAGGAGTTTGAGGCCAGCCTGACCAATATGGTGAAACCCTGTCTCTTTTAAAAATAAAAATAAAAATAAATTAGCTGGGCATGGTGGCGGGAGCCTGTAGACCCATCTACTTGGGAGGCTGAGGCATGAAAATCACTTGAACTAGGGAGGCAGAGCTTGCAATAAGCAGAGATCGTGCCACTGCACTCCAGCCTGGGTGACAGAAAGAGAATCCGTCTCAAAAAAAAAAAAAAAAAATTGAATCATAGGAAAGAAAACAAATGTGATTCTCAATGTTGGAAGTGGGGCCTAATGGGTGGTGTTTGGGTCTGGGGTGGGATCCCTCATGAATGGCTTGCCCCCACCCTCGTGGTAATGAGTGAGTTCTTGCTTAATTAGTTCCTGTGAGAGTTCCCTGAAGAGCTGGTTGTTAGAAAGAGTTCTGGTATCTTCTCCATCCTTCTTGCTGCTTCTCTTCCATGTGATCTGCACACACTGGATCACCTTTACCTTCCTCCATGAGTAGAAGCAGGCTGAAGCCCTCACCAGAATCAGATGCTGGCATTATGCTTTTCATACAGGCTGCAGAACTGTGCACCAAACAAACCTCTTTTCTTTATAAATTACTCAGCCTCATGTACTCCTTTATAGCAGCACTAAACGGAATAAGACATTTTCTAATCTTTGTGTGTTTGTTTGTTTGTTTTTGAGACAGAGTCTTGCTCTGTTGCCCAGGCTGGTGTGCCATGGTGCCATCTTAGCTCACTGCAACCTCCGACCCCTGGGTTCAGGTGATCCAGCTGCCTCAGCCTGCCAAGTAGCTTGGATAACAGGTGCCTACCACCGCACCCGGCTAATTTTTTTTGTATTTTTAGTAGAGAAGGGTTTCACCATGTTGGCCAGGCTAGCCTGGAACTCCTAGCCTCAAGCGATCCGCCCACCTCAGCCTCCCAAAATGCTGGGATTACAGGCATGAGCCACCACACCTGGCCTCTAATCTTGTTTTTATATGGCATGGTGAAGCTAAATATGTTTTGGTCTGTTAGTAAACATAAAAAATTGTTCTATGAGGAATCACATATTTCTATAAATTAGAACATGCATGTTTATAAAATGTTGGTATATGACAGTTCAAAATTTATTTCCTAGGTTTTCACTAGAAATTAAGTTTATTAAATATTAAAAATTTTAATTAATATAGGTAATTCTGTACGCAAAGTGTATTAAAAAAGTAAGATGTGTTTTTGGTGAGAAAATTGTAGAAGGACATGAGGATATACCTTTGTTAAAGAAAAGACTAATTTCATCTAACTTGGAGGTTATTTAGAGAATGTCTTAAAATATGGACTAAGGAAAAAAATAGAAACAAGGCAGACAGAAACCAGTACGTAGGAGAAAGTGGTGCAAAAAAGTCTATAAATATGAGTGTGTATTTTTGATAGAAAAATGTTGAGAAGAGAAAGTAATTTTTTTATGTATGAGAGAGAATTTTGTGTGGTCATAATGACAGGGAAAAAAGTATATTTTTGTTATGAGGTAGAATGATTGGTTATTCTAATATGAAGAAAGAAATTTAGGACAAAAAGGTTTAAGCAAGTTGTAGAAGATTTGTGGAAGTAAAATCCTATGAAAGAAATTTTGTGTGTGATCAAGTTGGTTAAAATTGGTTGTGAGGGATATAAAATCGAATTCTATTAATAAGTCCAGGAATAGAAAATGCCTTCTTTGCCCTATGTATTCAAGACCTGTGCCCTGAAGTCAGTTGTCTAATTAAGAAACAGGTTAAGTTGAAAAGACCAGACTGGGTGCAGTGGCTCACATCTGTAATCCCAGCACTCTGGAAATCTGAAACAGGAGGCTCTCTTGAGCCCAGGGGTTCAAGACCAGCCCAGGCAATTTCGTGGGACCTCATCTCGATCTACAAATCAATAAATAAATGAAATATTTTTTTGAAAATAAATGAAAATATTTTTAAAAAGAAAATATATCAACTAATGATCAATTAAATGATTTCTATATATCAACTAAATGATTTCCAAAACACAATTTCTTGGCACTTAGCTATCTTTTTTTGAAATTCTTTGTAAAAGAAATTCTATTTTTAAGGGTGTCTCCCTCTGCATCTAAATCTTTAGGAACTTTTACAATGGGGAAGACTTTGGCTTGAAGTTTACATAACAAACCTTACCTTTGTATAGGTTTTTCTAGAAATTAATGTGTAATATCAAAAAGTACACTGATGCAAAACTGAAATTTGATTTATTAGGTTAAAACAACAAGGTTTTTTTTTAAAGTATTGATTTGCTCTTAGTAAATTATTGTGAGATCTTGTAGGTAATTGGCCTAGAAAACAATGATTCTGTTTAATCAAAATAATTTCCTATGCTTCACATTTTCTTTGTTAAGTCATTGATTACTTAGGAAAACTAACACTTATCTCTATTAAAGAGTTAAGGTTTTTGACCATTATGTTACTTCTTGTATTTGCTTTTGAAGTCTTTAATTATCACTCTGGCTAAATGAATGATTATTATTTAGCACAGTGACTTGTAATCTTATTTTTGATCAAGTCTTTTGAACTTTTATTTTTGACAAACGGCCCAAAATCAAATTCACACTTAATATTTGACCTCAAACTAACTTTTGGACACTCCAGAAGGGCCCCTGGAAGTTCAAATGAGAAATATTAAACCAATTAGACTTATTTGATATGTTACATTTTGTGGAAAACATTGTCAAATAATGTTAAATTTTCTTTGAGTTATATTTGTATACATTCCTAAGGTGTGCCACAATTTATGAAACTTCTAGAAATCTGATGTGTTATCAAGTCATAATGTCAGTTATTATGTTAAAGTGTTGTACACTGCAGAAATAACCAAATTTTCTTGTCGATTGCATCCTTTCTATAATGGAGTCTCATCAGGCTTTTAACCATGGCCACTTTAAGTCTGGTTGTCTACAGTTAATTACTTTATTCTGATGCCTTTCTGAAAGCTTTTTGCAGGCAACTACAATTCTAAAGCAATGTGTCTTCAAGGAGGTTTGTAGAAAGGATGGAAAGAAGTCTGACAAGTATAGGTTTCTGATAACTTTGAGCTACTATTGGACTGAGTAAGAAAGCCTAAAGCTCAGTTGAAGAAACAGATGGGTTTGTGAAACTGCTGAGATCAAACAGAGCAAGAATTAATTACATGAAGCTGAATGAACTGATGAAGAATTATGAGTTTTCACAGCTTTTTAATTTGAAGTATTGTTGGTTCATTTAATGTTTTGTTTTGTTTTGTTTTTTTGAGACAGAGTCTCCCTCTGTTGCCCAGGCTGGAGGACAGTGGTGCTGGAGTGCAGTGGTGCTATCTTGGCTCACTGCAGCCTCCACCTCCCGAGTTCAAGCGATTCTCCTGCCTCAGCCTCCTGAGTAGCTAGGACTACAGACGTGCCACCACACCTGGCTAATTTTTGTATTTTTAGTAGAGATGGGGTTTCACCACGTTGGCCAGACTGGTCTTGTACTCCTGACCTCAAGTGATCCACCCGCCTTGGCCTCCCAAAGTGCTGGGATTACAGGCATAAGCCACTGTGCTCGCCCTGTCTTCCAGTTTTAAGGAAAGTTGTTTTTTTTTTTCTTTTAAGCTAGCTACAGCTTACAGCAATTTTGTAAAGTATACTTTTATAAACAAAAATTAGAATGTTTGCTTTTCCTGCCTACCTGATCCTTCTACAATTCAGAAGCTATCTGTGAGTATTCTTACTTGTATGGCAATATGGTTATTTGAATAACTTCAATAATAATTTGCTCTCTTTATAACAGGATACAATTAGAAACATTGGTTGTACTACCAAGGCTTTGACTGGAATGTCATATTTGAGAATACGTATGGAAAGTTAGGTTTCAAGAGTTCCGAGTCTTACAGTGAGTGAGTAAAAGCTCATCATTTCCTGGCAGGCGCAGAAACCTCAATATATAAGACGCTGCAGGCAAAGTCTGATGTCTGCCTTGGTTCGGCTTCCTAGTGTCCAGGTGTTTCAAAGTTCCATCTGAGGCCAGGTACAGTGGTTCACACCTGTAATCCCAGCACTTGGGAGGCCGAGATGAGCCAATCACTTAAACCCAGGAGTTCAAGACCAGCCTGGGCAACGTGCCAAAATCCCGCCTCTACAAAAAAAATACAAAAATTAGCCAGTGTGGTGGCACATGCTTGTAGTCCCAGCTACTTGGGAGGCTAACGTGGGAGGATCACTTGAGCTGGGGAGGTCAAGGCTGCAATGAGCCATGAGCGCACCATTGAACTTCAGCATGGGTGAGACAGCAGGACTCTGTCTCAATATAAATGAATAAATAAAAGTCCAATCTGAGATTCTTTGTCAAAATATCCATCCATGCAAATTTAAAAGGAGCCTATGTGGTTACTCTTGCTGTAATTATTAATTATGTAAATAAGGTCAATGAGACTAAATTTATTTTGCAAACAAATTAGTTTTACTCTGTTGATCTTTGGTATAAATGGGGGTGACTATAAGACAAAAATCACATTTCAGAAGAAAACTATAATACACCTATTATTAAACTATGGCCCTGTTCACTGTTTTTGAGTTTTTTTTTTTTTTTTTTTGAGACATAGTTTCACTCTTGTTGCCCAGGCTAGAGTGCAGTAGCATGATCTCGGCTCACTGCAACCTCCGCCTCCTGGGTTCAAGCAATTATCCTGCCTCAGCCTCCCGAGGAGCTGGGATTACAGGTGACTTCCACCACACCTGGCTAATTTTTGTATTTTTAGTAGAGATGCGGTTTCTTCACATTGGTCAGGCTGATCTCGAACTCCCAACCTCAGGTGATCTGCCCACCTCAGCCTCCCAAAGTGCTGGATTACAGGCGTAAGCCACCGCACCCGGCCCCGGCCTTGTTTTTGAGTTTTTATTATCTGTCTGTAGACTGGACTAGATTCTAACAACTTCTTCTCATTTTCTCCAATATCTTACCACTCTCCAACTAAAACCAAAAACTGCTCTGTTTCTGAAGTCCTATAAACTGAAGCTGGACAACTAGATATAAGTCTCAAGGGAAGGTCTCATGCCCTTGATGTGTGAGCCACACAGAGTTCCCTAGAACGTGCACTGCCACAGTCAGAGACGTTCAAACTGGAAGCCGGGACAAGAGGATGCTGACTTAAAGCTGTGGACAGCCTTCTCCAAGGTGTCAGAACAAGACTCCGTGTCATAATGACTCTTATCCCTTTTAATTCTTTTTTTACATATGCCTGCCTCTTTCACTTGGCAGGATAACGCTGCAGTTACAATTTCACAATCAGTAGCTTCTGTGGGTTAACTGGATGGAATGTTGACTCTGTCATATCAAACCTAAATAGTTACAGGATCTAACAAATCCTCTAGGCCACCTAGTGGGCAACTTTTGCAACATCCCAAACACAACTGTTCAAACTGTATTTGTGGTCTCTTTTACAGAGGTAGCACTCTCTTTTTTAATTTAACCTACTCCGGGGAAGCTAGATGTTAGAACTGCTACCTAACAATGGAACGGGGAGGAAGCTATACAGTTGCTGACACTTCTTGTTGTGCATAAATACATCAGAGCGTGTAGAGACACAGCTGCAAAAAATCAACACACAGCCCACTCAAAATGGGTAGAGGACTCATCAGGTTCATTTTTTGATCTGTTTGATTTTAGTTGGTTTGGCTATAAGGTTGTCTAATCTTTTGGCTTACCTGGGCCACACTGGAAGAAGAAGAATTGTCTTGCACCACACATAAAATACACTAATGCTCATGACAGCAGATGCAAAAAACAAAACAAAACAAAAAAAACACACACACACACAAAAATCTCATAACGTTTTAAGAAAGTTTATGATTTTGATTTGGCCCAGACTTTGAATATGGGCCTCATTCAAAGCTGTCCTGGGCCACAGGTTGGACACACTTGGTTTGTGAGGACCCTGGTTAAGGAGCATACTCCATATTCAGTATTAACCTCCTTATAGTCACAATAGTGTTCTCCTTGGTGCACTGTATCCTCTGAAAAAGTTTTAAATGTTTGCATGCAGCCATCCACCAAATGTCAAATGGTCCCTTTTCAGCTGGAATGACAAAAAACTCAAACGCACAGTCATGAGACACCATAACCTGTGAGTGACGTGCTGAGACTGGAAACACAGAAACTGAGGGGTTGCTGAGAGGAGTGCTGACACCCTTAGTTCTGGTCTCACCTAGGTGACTGTCTGACCAAAAGTGGGGAATTAGTAAATAAAAATTAAAAGAAGTTGTTGCTTTTGGACTAAGCCTGCTCTAGGCCCCAACAGACCAGACTAGAAATCAAAATGGAGTCACCCATGTTAAAGTTACACATCACCAAATGGAAACTCAGTCGTTACCTGGCCTTCTGGAAAATCAGGAGAGAGAGATAACAGCCTAATTTACCAAGCAGGCCAGTTTCAGTCTTCAATCAGCATGATTATGAAGTTCCCCTTGCTTTAATCCTTAACTTGAAATAACCTGATATTAACCAATCCATTCATTTTCCATTTTTCTGTCTCCCTGTTCTCACATTACAAGGAAAGTAACTTTGAAATGACCAATTCAAGGCCGGATGCGGTGGCTCACGCCTGTAATCCCAGCACTTTGGGAGGCCGAGGCAGGAGAATCACCTGAGGGCGGGAGTTCGAGACCAGCCTAACCAACATGGAGAAACCCCTTCTCTACTAAAAATACAAAAAATTAACTGGGCGTGGTGGTGCATGCCTGTAATCCCAGCTACTTGGGAGGCTGAGGCAGGAGAATTGCTTGAACCCAGGAAGCAGAGGTTGTAGTGAGCCAAGATCATGCCATTGCACTCTAGTCTGGGCAACAAAAGTGAAACTCCGTCTCAAAAAAAAAAAAAAAATTCAATGTTTGTTCCTTGTTTCTGTTTTCTTCAGCCCTTTTTGTGCCTATGAAGCCAATCTCCTTTGCTCAGCTCAGTGGAATTAACTTCTTCTTTTTTATGGAATAAAGTATTGCCTGATTCTAGAATTGCAAAGAAAGCCAGTTGAGGCCTTTAAACTAAATTTGTTTTCATTTGGTCTTTTCACAGTCATCATGGATCCCCAGCTCCAGAAACACTGCCCGGCACAGAACTGAGCTATGTGCACATGTTTATCTTTATTAAAGCACCTCAGCGGGCTTGCAGAGAAAAATAACAAAGAACTGTTCTGAATTCCCATAAACACTTTATTAGCTGATAATAAGATTTTGCTCACTTTTCAGTCGGGGTTCTGAAATTAAATTAAATCTATGACTTTTTACAAGGGTATTCCTTTAATGGCATAAAATATGTAGAAAGCAAAGAATTTCCTAGTGAGCAGGCAACATCATCACACCTCACAGATACGGAAACTCAGGCCCAGAGAGGTGGGACGGCTGTCCTGTGGCCACACATCTGAACTGGGATTTGGACTAAGGATTGCCAGTGGCTCTTGTTCATCACTCCCAGTCGCTCTCAGATTAGCTGCCCCTGCAGTCCCCAGGCTGGGAATTGCGGTGCAAGCAAGGCCTGTGTATGGCAAAGTGCAGCTGGACGGTGCCACTCAGGGTAACATGGGTCTTCTCTAGACATTTACCTGTGTTCATTTGGGGGAGCATTTCCAAGCACACATATAGGCTGATGTGGAAAAAAACCTATAACACTTCTCAGTAGCTGAGATAACCCTGGGGGTGGAACTGCTTTAAAGGGGACCAGGGGTCCAGGTGCCCAGGGAGGTGGCGGCTGCTGAATGGCCTGCCAGTGATGGTGGCTTCGGTTTATGGCTTCTGATCTGCTGAGTAGTGAAATCTTGCCTGGGGCTGGTGTGCCTGTGGAATTGCTGGGACCAATTAAAAAAACAAATCAAACAAACAAAACAAAAACCGTCAGCAGGGGCTGGGAAGAGAGAGGTCAAGGAAGGACAACAGGGAGGCACAGAGATTGTGCAGTTTGTCCACTGTGTCCTCAGCCTTCCCCAAGATTTCCATAACAACATGTCCTTGCGGGGAGTGGGGCAGTCCAGGCTGACCCCAAGGGTCTAACAAAGGGACAAAGCCAAGAGACAACTTTTCTGAGTCAAAGATCCTCAAATGAAATGGATCTGAATGGTAGGTGCGAGGACAGCAGGACCCGGCTCCTTGATCTTGGGAAATGTGTTAATGAGCTGGGGGTGAGCAATGAGGCTGTGCTCACACCCTCCAGCTCCAAAGGGGGTTAGGGGGCTGGGGGCCTTCGGGTGACCTGGCTCCGGCACAGCTGTACCCTGCGTTGTGTAGGAGAGAACGCTCCATCCTGATTATGTAAAATCAAAGTCCAACCATCAACATTACATACTAGCAAATAATTCTCTGTGATGGTGCGAATTTCAATGGAGCTTCAAGGCCTCCCTCAGTGGAGAAGTAGCTTTGTTCTGTGAAAGGAGGAAAGGTAAACTCTTCATCAAAAGGCTCCCATGCCTCACCAGGGAGAATGAAGAGACAGACAAGCAGCTAGTGAGTGGCATGCACCTGTCAATTTCAGCAGCCTCTCATCTGTGCAGATAAGAACTCTCCTGGCCTTGGTGCTGTAAGGGATGCTAGTCATCTAACCCCCTAGCAAACATGTGTAATCTGCACAGAAGCCTGTGGGGAGAAGGTGGCTGGCTGATTTTTGCCAGCACACAGACACCCCCAGGGTAACCTTACTTCTGGCGCCTGTTAGACAGCTGGGTGGTCTGATGATCCATCCCCTAGGCATGCCGGGAGCCAGGCAGCCAGGGTGGGCACTGGGTCTCCTGCCTCCCCTCCCTGCAATCCTGGGCAACCTGCAGATGCCCTGCACAGCACACACGGCAACAGTGCGACCCACCTGTGTCCCCTCAGACTTCAGTGGAAGAGTGACCCCGCAGGTCTGAGAGTGGCTGGTTCATGTGAGATGCCATGACCAACCTTTCTAAAGTGGAAAACACCCAAGTAGCCTAATAGCCAATTAGGCTATTCTAATTCTACGTGGAAGGGTTCTACGTGGAAGGGAACTGAGGGCTGGGGAGGCCAGGCAAGAAGCAAAAATCTGTGAATGGCCAGAGGGACACTCTATTGGCTTTGGGGTGGGGACAGGCAGGAGAAGGTGGCTTTCAGGACCCCTGAGAGTTTACCCTGATCTCTGAGGAGCCACCGCTACCTATTGCTCCAAGAAAATAACATCCCGGCTTAGCTGAGGGGGACAGGTGTGTGTGTTCTCTGGCTGTGCTTAAGACACCAGGTTTTTCAAGTATTTCAGCAATTACAAAGGGTTCTATTTAATGCAGCATGCATAGGAACCAAAGGCTGTCCCTCTGAGCCTTTGAGGATAAACTGAGGGCTGCCTGGGCCCTTGGGGTGCATGGCTGCTATGACTTGTCATGCATCTTTAAAATCCCTCTTCCATCTTGACATTCTGCCAATTTCTTCAATTCTGAAACCTGAAGATATTCTGTCGGTGAGCATTGACAATTTGGTAGTGACTTGGAGCAGCAAATTCTTTTTCCTTTCTGTCTTTCTTTCTTAAACATCCTGTGCTTGCTGCATCCCCAGGCCTCGGTGGCAGAAGGAGGAGCCCATCCTCTAGCTGTGCGGGAAGTCAGGGGTAAAGCCTATTCTCCATTTCATCCTTAGGAGCTAACTCCTAATCTTGTGTTGCCAGCAGCCCTAAGTGTTCTTAAGTGTCCTCAGCCTGGCCTGGGCTCCAGAAATGGTGATGTATTTTGCATGGAAAGGGTTTCTTCTATAGGCGACTTTGGGTTAAAAGTCCCTTTGCGGGACTTATCAGAGCCTTTAGTTTGCTGATGTGCATTGTGGATCTCTAACAGAGGACTCTGTGGTCCCTTTGGTTTGGAGCTGGGCATGCCCTCAGGCTGGCGTTCCTGGGTGCACTTGTTGTTAGGCTACAGAGGGACCCCTTGGAGAGGCGAAAGGAAGAAACTGGTCAGGCAGGCAGTTAGGGTGGCTCCTCGGTTGAATTTTTTCTTTTTTCTCTTTTTTTGAGATGGAGTCTTGTTCTGTTGACCAGGCTGGAGGGCTGTAGTGCAATCTCGGCTCACTGCAACCTCCACCTCCCTGATTCAAGTGATTCTTCTGCTGCAGCCTCCCAAATAGCTGGGACTATAGGCGTGCACCACCACACCCGGCTAATTTTTGTATTTTTAGCAGAGAGGGGGTTTCACCATATTGGCCAGGCTGGTCTCAAACTCCTGACCTCGTGATCTGCCCGCCTCAGCCTCCCAAAGTGCTGGGATTATAGGCATGAGCCACTGCACTTGGCAACTGAATCATTTAACCCTATATAATGTGGCCTACTTTCCAACCTGACTATGGCATAACAGCACATGACATAAAAAAGGAAAATGGCCAGGTGCAGTGGCTCACACCTGTAATCCCAGCACTTTGGGAGGCCAAGGCAGGTGGATCACTTGAGTTCAGGAGTTCAAGACCAGCCTGGCCAACGTGGTGAAACCCCGCCTCTACTAAAAATACAACAATTAGCCAGGCATGGTAGTGGGCACCTGTAATCCCAGCTACTTAGGAGGCTGAGGCACAAGAATCACTTGAACCTGGGAGGTGGAGGTTGCAGCGAGTCGAGATTGCACCACTGTACTCCAGGCTGGGTGACAGAGCAAGACTCTGTCAAAAAAAAAAAGAAAGAAAGAAAGAAACAAATCAAAATATTTTACTCCAGAATATGTTGCTTTGCTGTATTTTGAAATGGCCCACCATCTTTTGTGGGGGAAAATTTGCAGCTGTAAAGAGTTCTTTTAAGTAGTAGAGCTTTCCCTTTCCAGGCCTTCCCAGTCCTGAAGAGATTAGCTGAGAGTCTAGCACCTTTTAAAGACCTAAACAGGAAACACTTGCCATCTATTGTCTCTAAGGGTGGCCACCTGAGAGACATCATCTACATAATAAAAACTTTGAACTTCCACACACTTCTTTCTATTGATTCCAGGTTTTTGATAATAACTGAACTTTTTCAACCAATTGCCAACCAGAAAACACTTGTGTCCACCTATGACCTGTGGGCCACCCTCCCCACAATATGTCCCCATTTCTGGACCGAACCAGTGTATACCTCACATGTATTGACTGATCTTTTATTTCTCCCTATAATGTATAAAACCAAGCTCTAACTCAATGCCTTGGCACATGTTCTCAGGACCTCTCAAGACTGTGCCTTGGGCCATGGTCACTCATATTTGGCTCAGAATGAACCTCTTTAAATATTTCACAGAGTTTGACTATTTTTGTCAGTATTACAGATACAGCTAACCACCTCCACTTTGAAGAGATATATGTATTTATTTTGGATTTCCCTTGTGTGTCTTAGATTTTTCTATAAATAGTATGCTTTCATTTTTTTTTTTTTTTTGAGATAGAGTTTCACTCTGTTGCCCAGGCTAGAGTGCCGCTCACTGACTCCATCCTTGACCTCTTTGGACCCAAGTGGTCCTCCCACCTTAGCCTCCCAAGTAGCTGGAACTGCAGGTGCCCTCCACCACACCTGGCTAATTTTTTGTATTTTTCATAGAGATGGGGCTTCATTATGTTGCCCAGGCTGGTCTCGAACTCCTGGATTCAAGCAACTGCCCACTTTGGCCTCCCAAAGTGCTGGGATTACAAGTGTGAGCCACCACGCCTGGCTAGGGGCTTATTTTTCAATTCAGCAATATGTTCTGAGGTTTATCCATGTTGATACAGGTGGCTTGGTTCATTTGTTTTAAGCGCTGTGTGGTATTTCATTATGTGAATAAACAAAAGTTTATGCATACCCTTTTGAAGGAACTATTTATTGTTTCTGGTCTTCTATGGCATGCAGTGTGAATGTGAGCATTTTTGCACCTTTCCTTGTACACATGTGCTAGAATTTGTCTAAGGTAGACGGGTATCATTGCTGGACTATACTATTACTAATTGTATTTAGGATCTTGACCTTTGACTCGTGACTTTATCTGTGCCTTTTAGCAACAACAACAAAAATGTAGACAGGGATAAAAGTGCCAGGCAGAATCTCATTTTTCATCTCCTGCATGAGTACTTGGAGGCCTGGAAGAGGGACTGTTTTGGCCAGTGGGGCCTCCCAGCAGCAGGCTGCAGAGAGATGGAGCTCAAGGCTCCCCCGTGTCCCCAGGGATTTACTCACTGCCTCAGGATTCCACGCTGTGCATCCCTGTTGGTCTAAGACCAAAGGAAGAGCTTCAGAGCTGGGAAGAGCAGACCAGCCAAGGACAAAGGGTCAGATCTGCCTTGTACAAATAGAGGGTCAGGCGAGATGACCCTGGAAGATTTGTACATAGTGCAGTTTGTGTGTGTTTTTCCCACAGGGCAGCTGGTGTGTTTCAGCACACACCGTGCAGAGGGGTGCTGCTTTCAGTTAGGAAACCGGGAACCGGCACCGAGCTGCTGCGTCAGTGGAGGGTCGAGTATGCAATGAGATAGAATGAAAGCAGTCCGCTGTATGCCCATGTGATTTCACGCCTGTTTCCTAGTACTTCCTTAAAGAATGGCTTCCTTAAAGCCAGAGGTATTATCTTCCATTCTTCCATCAATAATTTTACTTCTTAAGCAAGGGCTTTTATAAGCAGGCCTTAGGGCAAAGTGTGCCATCAAGATTCTTAACTCCTACAAGTTTTTGTAGGAGCTTGGCATGCACCACTGTTGTAGGACAGGGGTCCAGATCCAGACCCCAAGAGAGGGTGCTTGGATCTCGTGCAAGAAGTAATTCAGGGCGAGTCCATGGTGAAAAGTAAAAGCAAGTGTATTAAGAGAGTAAAGTAGGCCGGGCTTGGTGGCTCACGCCTGTAATCCCAGCATTTTTGAGGCTGAAGCGGGCGAATCACGAGGTCGGGAGATCGAGACCAACCTGGCTAACACGGTGAAACCCCGTCTCTACTAAAAATACGAAAAATTAGCCGGGTGTGGTGGCAGGTGCCTGTAGTCCCAGCTACTCGGGAGGCTGAGGCAGGAGAATCGCTTGGGAGGCGGAGGTTGCAGTGAACCGAGATCGTGCCACTGCACTCCAGCCTGGGTGACAGAGCAAGACTCTGTCTCAAAAAAAAAAAATAGAGTAAAGTAGTGAAAGAACAGCCGAACGAACAGCTACGCCATAGACAGAGTAGGACGTTCCTGAAAGCTAGAGGAGGACATGCCCACGCTAGGTGTGATATTCATGTATATGGAGAGATGTGCTCTGCTACAAGGGTTTGTGATAAATGATTTATTTTCTTAATTATTATATTTTGCAAGAATCAATATTATTATTTTTAAAGCAAAATTAGGAATCCCTTTGTTCTCCAGATATCGGGATATCTGGACACTCCCAAGTCTGGGTCTGTTTAGTAAACATTATTAATTTGTTGCCATAACCGTAAACATCTACAGGCTAGAAAGGCCTAACTTTCTGGGAATGCAGCCCAGCAAGTCCCAGCCCCATTTCCCCAGCCCTCACTCAAAATGGAGTTGCCCTCACTCAAAATGGAGTCGCCCTGGTTCGAACACCTTTGACACCACCACAGTGTGGGATCACCTCGCTGTGATAGAGGATGGGGGCAGGGGTCATCTGTGTCCTTGGGCTTGAAGTAATGCAGAGTGTGAGATCCTGTAGGAATGGCTGTGAGTGTGCTGACATAAAGGAGGTGCTGTTTTTCAATCTGGACCAAAATGGAAGTGATTCTCCCGTCCTCCCCTTTTGCTGAATTCCCTGCTCCCAGACCCTACCCATTGCAATTCCAGGGCACCAAACATACAGCAGTATGGGCACAGGTGAGGAGGTGACATCAAATCCAAAAGACAAAAGCCTGTTCCTTTTCAGAGCTTATCAGGAAGAACAGTGTGGGCCAGCTTAGTGCCGGGGAGGAGGAGGTCTCGTGGAGCCACCGGGCCCGGGCTGTACGGCCAGCGGTGTGTCTCTTGTTCCTGCCAAATGCAGCAGTGCATTTGCGAACGTAAACTTACACAAGAACACGAGTACATGCCATCTCTAAAAATAATGCTGACTCACACACGCGCACAAAAGCAGATAGACGTGCCTGTACCCCACTGAGCCCCAAGGATGGATCTTTCCCATTTTGGAATGGAGGCGAGCTTTAACTCTTTATTGTTATTATTTTTTAAAGAGGCTTTTATTTTTTCCATTTGCATTTTCAGGTTCATGAGGTGCCAGAGACTAGCAAACACTTGGTTGGACATCTGCTTCTGCCCCATTTTATGGACCGGGAGACCGCAGCCTGGTGAGTTGCGTATGGATGGGAAGCAGTTCCCGCCTGAGGCTCTGTTTTTAGCCCGGATAAGGAACCTGTCTGAGTGTGGTCACCTGGCTCATACTGCTTCAGCGGCTCCGTCCCCAGCTCTGGGGTCGGTGGGCATGTCACAGGTGCTCAGTAAGTGCCAGCTAGGGGGCTGTACCCTCCCCGGCCAACACAAGGGCTGCACCTGCTGCTGCTCTCCCAGCTCCCTTGCTGCCTCCCCCCACCCTCCTGTGCACAGTGGGCAGCGCCCTGGAAGAAGCAGAGATCCCTACTGAGTCCTCAGGGTGTGCAAGGGATGCCCAGAGGCCTCTGCTGTGGTCTGGGCTGGCCTCCCACTCCATGCCAGGGGCAGTCAGGGAGTTAGGGTGAGAGACAGTGGCCTGCCAAGTCCACCTGGGCTCAAGTGGTTCTTTAAGGCAGCCCCGGGTGCTCAGGGCCACCGTTCCCAGGCTGGCTCAGAGTCACCTAGGAAAAGCACACCTAAGTCTCAAATCAGCATGTGCTGTGGGAGGTCCTGTCTGGGGTTCCTGGGAAAGGCTGTTCCCCACAGCTGGTGACAAGTCCTGGGAGCCTCTTGCCCTCCCAGGTTCTCACCTAGGGCCCCTCTGGCCTTCCCTCCTGTTAGATGGTGCTGTCTGCTTTCCTCTATCAGACCCCATCCCCCGAGGGCGAGGCCCAAGCCTGAGTCATCCCTAGGTCCCCCAGAGCCCACACAAACATCTGATGCAGAACAAAGGGGAGCTTGAGTCCAGCAGAGAGAACTAAGGGACGCCACCCTCGCAGGGAAAGCAAGAGATGCAAAACTCTGCAACTGCTGACTCCAGAATGGCGAAAGGCACAAATGCCACCCAGATGCCTCCCGGGTGTGCCACGGCCACTGGAAGGTGGGAGCAACTGAGACCACAGGCATAGGACGCGGCGGCAGGAAACATAGGGCACCTTCTGAGAAGGGACCCTGACATGAGAGCTCTGAACACCCCATGCCCCATGCCCACCCAGCACAGTTTGGGAGGACAGGGCCCGCGGGGCCAGCGCTCTGAGATGACAGAGCTGGAGACCAGTGTGCTTCTGCTCTTCCTCCCGGCTGCCCGCAGGCCGCCGGCAAAGCTCACTCACCTTCTGTGACCCTGATGTAGAACTCTTGAGCGAGCCCCGCTTGAAGGAGCTCATCTCTCTCGGGCAGCCCGTGAGTCGCCCTGCTGACTCCCTTGGGTGGCCAGGCCGGTGGCACGGGGGCTGCCCTCCCTGGGTGGGCAGGAGCAGAGCCACACGCTCGGCGGCAGCCCCACGCACTAGGCGCGCGGGCCCAGATCCTGGGGTGAGGCCAGCCGGCAGCTGGGTCAGCCCAGGAGGAGCATGTGCTGGCTTTTGGTGGCCCCTCCTGCCCGACTCCTGACACCACCCCCAACATCTGTAATCAGGCCTAATCCCTCCATCCCCAAAAGGTTTAGAGGGAAGAGATTTAGCAAATGGCGATTGAAAGTAAATCTACTTTGACAAAGTGGTGGCTGCAAAGGGTGGTCAAATGGGAAGGATTTGGCTGTCCCGAAAGGTGCATTGTGAGGGCAGACAGCCCCTCACTGCTGGCATCTGAGGCCCCTTGGAGGGTGGCATCCAGATCCCAGAGGCCTGGTGCCCACCTGGCCGACCACCTGAGTCTCAGAGCAGAATTTGCATCCGGGCCTGGGCCATGGGTCTCAGCTCTCTCCTTGGAGCCGCCAGTGGGCATTTTCTCCCCGTTAATCTGGCAGCAACACAGCAAGCCGCCTTCTGCAGATCCTGTGGCCGGTGGCCTGTCTGCTCTGGGCTCTCTGTTACGTGGGGCTCTCCGTGTCACTTCTGATTTCCAGGGCGCCTGTCTCGCCCCTCTTAAAGGCAGGTGGGATCACGGGTCTTTGCAGTGCAAGCTTGGCCCGAAGTGTGCCGCCCTGGCTGCCCACCCTCCTCTGTCTCCTACAGGCACATGCGTGTCATCTCCCACGTGCAAGGGAACAGACTGGAGCTCAGAGAGGACAGGCCATGTATTCCCGTCGTCGTAGACAGATTTTTAATGACTGGCAAGCTGAAAATATAACAGGAGGCTGTGAAGCCCTCATAGCTGTGGGGCCAGGACCCGCCGCCTCCTCTGGGAGGCCTGTTGGTTGTGGAAGTTTGGAGGGTGGAGGCACGACCTCCACCTCTTGGGATCTGGCTTAGAACCAGCACATCTCTTATGGGGTGGGGCCGGCCCTCTGTTCCCCGCTGTCTCTCAGCACCCCTGAAGTGAATTCAACTGATATATTTTGAGCTTGTACTATGGGCCACGTATTGTACTTATCAGGTGCTAGGGATACATGTGGGAACAGCAGGGGAGAGTCCCTGCCCTCCTGGAGCTGACCTTATCATGGGGAGGCAGACGCCTCGAGCAATAAACGATACAGCGTACCAGAGGGTGTAAGAGCCAGGCAGGGAAAGAAAGCAGAGAGAAAGGCCGGGCAGTGGCAATTTTAAATAGGGAAAGTCTCTGAGAAGATGGCTTTTGAACAAAGACTGGGAGAAGGTAGCTGGTGAACGAGTCCACTGAGCAGGAATGTGGGAGGGGGATTTCCAGGCAGAGGCAACAGCCAAAGGCTTTGACTCTGGGGCCTGGCTGACATATTCAAGGAACACCAAGAAGGCACAGGCGCCTGAGAGGGATGCTGGGATGAGGGCAGCTGCAGAGGTGATAGTGCGGGACCTGGGAGCCATTCTCAGCACCTTGGGATTCGTTTCTGATTATGATCCGATGTGCAGTTTGAAAGGACCACTGTGGTTCTTAAGATGCACTAGCCACTGGGGCCAGGCTGTGGCGAGAAACTTGACAACCTGGAAGAGGGTGGGGGCAGAGGAGTGATGGGTGGGGGTCTGACCCTAGAGAGAGTTGGAATGTGGAGTGAAGAGGATGTGCAGGAGGGGCAGATGTGGGATGTGTGAGGAGGACAGACATTAGGAAGCTGCAAGACTTCGGGCCTGGACTGCCTGGAAGATGGGGTCACCTGAGGTGACATGGAGAAGGCTGTGGATGGGGTGGGCTTGGGGGAGGGGCCACGCCTTCTGCGCTGCTAAACATAATGGCTTTTCCAGTCCTACTTTCCTGAGGCCTCACAGAGGATTGGATATAGCCGATGCCTCATCCTCAGGCTGTCCCAGTTTGCCTCCTTGTCCTCAGGCAAATCCTCAGCATCCCGCATGGTCTGACATCTTGTACCTAACTGGAATTGTTAACATTCCTTGAGCCTCTGTGTAAGACCTCCTCTCCTCTCACTGGACCCCGGGTGACCTCCCCCTCCCCCTCAGCTCCATTACCATGGGACAATTCCCCAGTGGCACCCTCCTGCCCTGATAACCCATCCTGGGCTCTCTGCACTTCATACCGGGCTTCCAAGCTGGCTCCCCATCAAAGACACACACCTCAAATGCAGCTCTTCCCCACCACTCTCCGGTCCACTTCCTGACCTGGTCTTCCTCTAGGTTTCCTGTCTCAGTGATGGGTACCTCATCAGCAAGACAGGAAGCCCTCATGCTCTGGGACCCCATGTCCTAGCCACCTCTGTACTGTGGTCTCCCAGACAGCTGTCTACACCTGTGCAAACAAGGATAACTTTTAAGACTGCAGATCTGGTCAGGTAATGTTCCTGCTCAAAACCCCTCAGAGCTCAGGACTGACTCAGATCCTCACCTGCCTCTAAGATGCTGCCTTTGCCACCTCCCCACGATGGCATCCTTTGCCCTTCTCCCCTGCCATGCTCCTTGGCGTTCTCTTGTCCTCAGCAGTACTGAGATGCTGGTCACAGCATGTGTGTGTGACGTTACTTGGCTAACCTGTGCCTCCTATCTCTGGGCCTCCTGGCGCCTGTCCTGGATCTGTTGGGCTCACCAGTTCTATCATTTCTTTGACTTTCAGAGCATTGCAAAAGTATGGAAATGCTCCAAACTTGTCTTATGAAGCTAGCACAATCCTAACACCAAAGCCAGACCAGGAGAGGTCACCTTAGACCAGTTCTCTGGTGAAAATAGACATGAAACTTAGAAAGAATATGGTAACGGCCAGGCGCAGTGGCTCACCCCTGTAATCCCAGCACTTTGGAGGCCAAAGCAGGGGGATTACTTGAGGTCAGGAGCTCGAGACCAGCCTGTAATCTCAGTTGCTCCAGAGGCTGAGGCAGGAGAATCGCTTAAAGTTGGGAGGCAGAGGTTGCAGTGAGCAGAGATCACGCAACTTCACTCCAACCTGGGTGACAAAGTGAGACTCCATCTCAAAAAAAAAAAAAGACTATGGTAACAAGTTTAATCTAGTGCAGTTCTAAAAGAAAAGACCACATGACCAGCACAGTCATACCTTATTCTCAGGAATGCAAGGATGACTCAACACTAGAAAATCCGTTCATGTAATCAAGCATATTAACGGCTTAATGAAGAAATGCCCTGTGATCATCTCAATAGCTGCCAAAACCATATGGTCTATCTCGGTAAGGCAAAAAATAAAATAAAATAAAAACAAGAAAAAGAAATCCAAACCAAAAACAAACAAACAAAACCCCAAAATATTTGACATTTAGCAACAATTCCTTATTAAAATAGAAACAAACAAACACTCTCAGCAACCTAAGAATACAAGGAAACTTCTGTAACCCGATGGCAGATACCTCCTAGAGGCATCCTGCAGGCATCCATGATAACTGGTGAAATATTAGAAACAGTTTCATAAAGATCAAGGACAGAATAAAGATGCCTGCTATCTCCATAATTGTATTCAACATTTTCCTGGAGGTTCCAACCAATGCAGAAATATAGTAAGACAAGAAAAAGAGAGAAGTAGTATGAATATTGAGAAGGAATAGAAAAAAAAAAAAGATCTGCCTACAAAAAGCTAGGAAAACTAGCAAGCAAACTATTCGAATTAAGAAGAGGATTCAGTAAGATTGCCAGATACTAGGTCAACAGGAATAAAATAACAGGTTTTCTATCCTCAAGCATAGTCAATTAGAAAATCGTTCACATCATATTGCAAAAGAAACAATAAAACACTTGGTAACAAGCCTAGAAAGAAGTGTGTAAGGTCTATAGGAAGAAAACAATAAAATTTTACTAAAGAATATAAAAGGAGACCTTGACAAAATATATATTTTCTTTCTTTTTTTTTGAGATGGAGTCTCACTCTATCGCCCAGGCTGGAGTGCGGTGGCACCATCTCGGCTTACTGCAAGCTTCACCTCCAGGGTTCAAGTGATTCTCCTGCCTCGGCCTCCCGACTAGCTGGGACTAGAGGTGTGTGCCACCACACCTGGCTGATTTTTGTATTTTTAGCAGAGACGGGGTTTCACCATGCCGGTCTCAAACTCCTGACCTCAGGTGATCCACCTGCCTCAGCCTCCCAAAGTACTGGGATTACAGGCGTGAGCCACTGCGCCCGTGAACATGTATAATAAAAACATATTATACATGTTTACTTTACAAAAAGATTACATCTATCAATCAATCATATCTTCTAATCTATGGTGTGTTTATTTGAACATTGAGAAAAGTACAGATGGATATATAGTAAGTCTGTGTTTTGATGTTAGTTTAAAAAATTTTTATTTTATGTATATTTTATTTTTAGAAAAAATAAAAATTAAAAATGAGAGACAGGCTCTCCCTATTTTGCCGAGCCTAGTCTCGAACTCCTGGGCTCAAGTGATCCTCCTGCCTTGGCTGACCAAAGTGCCGGGATTGCAGGTATGAGCCACCTCACTCGGCCAATTCTAGTTTTAACATTTCGCAAAATGATGCATATGTGCCAAACAGTTATACAACCCACAATAAAACTGTTAGCCCCTGCCTTACCTTTTCCCCCTTCATCTCCTGTTCACTGAGATAATCATTTTCAATTCACTTATCTGTTTCTTTGGTATTTACCTCTAGATTCTAAATAACATACATTTAATATTATTTCTAAGTCTTTCAATTGCAGACATTATGTACTGACTATTTATTAGGGAAGGTAAATAGATATTGTAGCCCTCACCACTCTCTCCAACCATACTTCCTTCCCTGCAGTCTTCATGGGGTGATGTCATAGGTCTGGAGTAAACTAATATTTGGTGTTCTCTTTACTATGGAATAATTTACTTATAGTTCATATATTGTTCGTATAGCTTCCTTTCAGCTTTTCGTTTTGCCTGAAGTTGATATTTGCTGAGTTTTCCTTCATTTAATTAGTTTTGTTTTACTATTAACTTATCTCTAAACTCTCTGCCAGACCTGTAACATAACTCTGAATATTGTCAAATTGGTGACACATGCATTCCATTTTCTTTTCATTTTCTTCTTGGAAACAGGCTGCTTCTTTCTGGCTGCTCTCTAGGTTGGCTACAACCATATCACTCTAGCTTGGGACACAGCTGGGAGTCTCTCTCCCTTCCCCGACCTGACTCTTCCCCCAACCCCATCCCAGTCTCCCTGGGGTCACTGGGGCCTTTTCACCAACTCACCTGGAAGCTTTCTCCCTGCTCTGTTTCCCTGAATCACTGACAAAGAAAGGCAGGGTTTCCTGGGGGAACTTTCCACCTCTCAGCCCCAGGAAACTGTGGGTAGAGGCGCTGAACTTGGGGTGGGAACAGGTGTTTCAGAAACAATGAGCCCTCATGACTGATGTCATCTGCTCCAGAAACTACCAGCTCAGTTTCAGTTTGAAAGACCCAATTCCGGGTCGGGTGCAGTGGCTCACGCCTGTAATCCCAGCACTTTGGGAGGCCGAGGCCAGCAAATCACGAGATTAGGAGATGGAGACCATCCTGGCTAACACAGTGAAACCCCGTCTCTACTAAAAATACAAAAAACTAGCCGGGTGAGGTGGTGGGCGCCTGTAGTCCCAGCTACTTGGGAGGCTGAGGCAGGAGAATAGTGTTAACCTGGGAGGCGGAGCTTGCAGTGAGCTGAGATCGCACCACTGCGCTCCAGCCTGGGCGGCAGAGCGAGACTCCTTCTCAAAGAAAAAAAAAAAAAAGAAAGACATGATTCTGGCCAGCAAGGAGCTCACCTTCTGCCAGGGGCACATGCATGTAAACACTGAGCAGGAAGAATAAAATGACTGCTCTGAGAGAGCTACCTGGCAAATACACAGTGGTGGTTGCCTGCTACTCCGTGTTGGAAAGATACTGAGGCCACCTGGGGACAGCAGATAAAGAACTCTAACGGACCAGCTCTGACTGCCATGGGTCAGACGAGGTGGCTCAGGCTGTGTAGTCGTCATATTCACCATGTCTGGTTAGTAGCAGGAGCCACTGATTTTCAATAAGGGCATCATTTTTGCCAACAGATATCTGTGCCTCAGTCTCTTCCCATCTGTATCTTTCTATCTCTCTATTGTTTTCTCTCTCTGCCTGTCTGTGTCTGTCTCTCTCCCCCCATCTCCCTCTTCATGTTGCCCTGTAGTTTTCCCCTTAAAAACATGTAAATTGGTTTGCCAGGGAACAGAATGCCTTTGGTGGTTTGAGGCCACTGAAGAGGAGGTCTTGTGGTAGCAGCACCCAAAGGAAAGCCCAGGCAGGAGAGCTCGGCAGCAGGGCTCTTCTTTGGGTTGGGGTCAGGATGCTTCCAAAAGTGGACAGCCTCAAAACTTCTGCAAAAACAGAGACTGCAGGAGCTCATGTCATTAACTGTGCCATTAGAAATCTCCAGACCCCAGAGAGTGGAAAGAATTCACTTCACATTAAGCCCAAACATGATTATTCTCGCTCCATCCCCCAGGCTTAGCGGCCTGCATTTTGGAGCATCCCAAATCAGGATTAAAAGTGAGCGTGCGGGGCCAGGCCAGAGTTGAGCCCCTGAACAGAGCGGGGGAGCACCTGTATGGGGAGAGCGGCCGAGGCTGCCCTGCGGTGTTGGAGTGGGGGGTGACTTCTTATCTCTGTGGCCCATCTGGCTGCCCACCTGCCACTGTGTCACAGGACATGAGACAGGTGGCCCTTCTCTGAGAGTCTGCTGCGTGCGAGGAGGGGAACTGGGCTCAGCTATGCAGAGCTGTGGGGCTTTGGGCCCACTGACTTCCCTTCCCCATAGCGGCAAAAGCCCCACATCGCCCACTGTTTTGGTCAGAGGTCCTGATATGTGGGGGAGTGCCTTGTAAACTGTAGAATGCTTCCTAATTTAAGGTTTAGGGTATTGCTGCAATGATCAGGGTTTGAGCCTAGTAGACTGGCTGCCTTGGTTGTGATAAATGTGGGAACAGTCATCCACAGGCACAGTCTGCTTCATTCTAACATTTTTCACATTTATTGGTTGAGTGTCTGATATTTGGAAAAGATGGGATTTATAGCTTAGAGGACATGGCAAGCCGGTCCTCTAAGGCTCAAGAAGGCTGCACGGGGCAGATGGAGCCTCATCATTGTGTGCCCCACGTCGCACCACAGTTGAGAGACCCCAGATGGGTTTTATGCCCTGCGGGTGATGGGGATCGCTAAAGCACAAGCAGTTTGGGACATCTTGTTCTAGAAGGGACGAGAACATTGCCCAGGTGGTTCCAGACAGCTCCTCCTTATCTCAGGCAGGTGCATCCTCAGTACACTCTACAGTGATTTTAAGATCTGTGAGCAGATGGGGAAAAGCTGGGTTGACCAAGGCCTGTCAGAGACCTGTCCTCCTGCAGTACATCTCACAGTCCCTTCCCTTTGCCTTCTAGCTTCCTCCAGGCCCCGGCTGCTCTAGGTCACATCTGGTGTCTCTCGCCCTGGGTCACTGCCCTCTACCCTCCCTACTTCCAGAGCCAGGGTAGGCCCACAGACTGAAGACCACTCTTGCCAAGCCTCAGTGGACAGTGTGTCTCATGCATATTATTTCTCTTCTGTGAGACTAGACCCCTGATCTTGCTACTGCACCCCAGGACCAAAGAAGGTGTGTGCATGGGAGGGGCTCCCACCAACACATCTCCCAGGGGGCTGCCTGAGGACCACCAAGCCCTACCCAAGCCCCCGAGTGCAGCTTAGTGCACCATGAAGCTGCCAGGATTCACTCTCGAGAGCGTGCAGTCCTGCCCCAAGAGAAGCATGTCTCCCCCAGAGCAAAAATTGGAGGCAAACTGGGTTTCAGTGTGAGGTTCTGGAGGCTCGTGTTTCGATGAAGGCATCCCACTTGGTAATTGTAATCACGTGCTAGGACTACAAACAAACATCTGCAAATATTAAAAATACATTTTCCCTGAAGATCTCCATGAATTGTCAAGGGTAGAGTAAGCAGGGTGGTCCTGATTCATGTCGCTGGCTCCTAGGAGCTCAAAGGCATAGTTGCCACACCCAGAGTGAGGAGAGAGTGTCAGTACTTAGGGGATTATTGGTTCATGTGTCATCAAGAGGTGCCACACCTCCATGGTGTAGACTTCGACTCCCTGGAACCCAGCCTCCCGCAACCCGCCTGTGTCTGCCCAGCGGACGAAGAGTACTGCAGAGGTGGGAGGGGTAAGGCTCACACTCACTCCCCTGCTTCTGCCAGACCCTTTCCTGGCCTCCGCCAGGCCTACAACAACCTTCCCAATGTCCCCTGTCATGAGCTCAGGCTGCTGTGACTGAGCACCACAGGCTGGGGGACTTCAACACTGGAAGTCATTGCCTCATGGTCCTGGAGTCTGGAAGTCTGAGACCCAGATGTGGGCAGGGCTGGTTTCTCCTGAGGCCTCTCTACTTGGCTTGGAGATGGCCATCGTCTCCCTATGTCCTCACGTGGCTGTCTTTCTGTGCACATCTGTGTCCAGATTTCCTTTTTTTTCTTTTTTCTTTTAGAGACAAGGTCTTGTCACCCAGGCTGGAGTGCAGTGGCCCAGTCATGGCTCACTGCAGCCTCCAGCTCCTGGGCTCAAGTGATCCTCCTGCCTCAGCCTCCTGAGATGTTGGGACCACAGGTGTGAGCCATTGTGCCTGGCTAAATTTCCTCCTCTTATAAAGACACCAGTCAGATAGGATTAGGGTCCATGCCAAAGACCTCATTTTAACTTAGTTATTTCTTTAAAGACTCGTCAAATACAGTTTCCTTCTGATGCTCTCAGAGTTAGGGTTTCGTTCTGAGGTATGAGTACATGATTCATCCCATGCACCCTGGAGGAGGTCTCCCGGCCCCTTAACTCTATGGCGTGTGTCCCTCTAACTCTGCGGTGTCCCGAGAGTCATTTCTCCCACACCTCCGGCTCCTCAGGCTGCTGCTGCCTCCTTCCCACTCTGCCAGCCTGAGTTCTTGGAGGCACTCGCGGTGGCCCCATGCGGGAGGTGTCAGCTCTGGGTGACTTTGAAGCCCAGCCCATGGCACAGGAGGTGCTCAGAACCTACTGCTGGCCCAAGAGTAAACAGGCAAGTGAACCCGGGGGTGGAAACACGGTGATCTGAACCACGTTCTCCTGGAAGCGCAAGCTGGGTGGATGGATGAGGGGCACCTGGCCTGGCCTAGCTGCCTCCAGTGGCCCCTCCATGCTGTGGGCCTTGGCTCCCTGGACCCCAGCCTCCCCCAACCCATTCTCCCACCTCTCAGTAGAAGGGAGCTGAGGGAAGCAGGTCCCCTGCAGGCCTCACCACCTGCCTCTGGCTCTGTACCCAGACTGGCCCGGCCCCTACCCTGGGATTACCTCAAGTGCTGGTCAAGCACTGGCCCAGTAAGTGGAGGCCGGGCTGCGGGTCACCCCAGCTTTGGCAGGACCTCTTTTGTGCACAAAACAATTGTACGTGTGCCGTTTGATGTTGTAGCTGGGCTTTTAAAAGGCCCGGAGGAAAATGGATAAGAAATGTCGGCTGTATATTGAGAACATGCCTGGGAACAAAGCCACCACACTCTGCTCTGAAAGCAGCAGACGCCTAGCTTAGCGCGGATGGTAAGTGCTTCTCCTGGAAAGGAGAGCAAAAGGATGAAAGAACACGCCCTGGATGGGGGCACTGCCCCCGGGGGTCTCCAGCAGGCCAAGTGTTCTCAGGGACTTGTCTCTTGTCCACCCCTGCAGGCCTGTTCCTGACACCAGGCACAATATCTGTGCCCACTAGGGCTTGCCTCAGCTCCGTGGAGGGGAAAACCAGGGCTCAGCGGCCTTGGGCCCCCTTAGGGCTGCCTGGGTTCTGGTCAGCCTCTGGTCACAGCTGCGCCTGTCCTCCCTTCTCCTCCAGGCCATGTCCAGCACCCATGCCCAATCAAAGCCCTCTCTCCCTGACCCCAAGAAGGGACGGGCCTTGCACCTGTAACTCCCAGCCGCTGGGACCAGTGGAGGTGTTCAACACACGTCAGGAGAAAGGAGGCACCCTAAGAAGAGAGGAGGCACCCTAAGGTGCTCTGGTCCGGCACCCTAGAGCCCGCCCCTGGGAAGATGCTGGTGTGGGCGGGTAAGGCTGGATTCAGCAAGCCTGAGGCCGTGCAGGCCCAGCCCCAATGGTGAGGCCCCACCCAGGCACACTTTAGTCCCATTTGAGGTGGTCTCCTGGGAATGCCTTAACAAAGGACCACAGACTGGGAAACTTAAACCACAGACATTTCCTTTCTCTCAGTTCCAGAGGTGGGAGGTGTGAGGCAGTGTGAGCAGGGTTAGTGCCTTCTGGGCTGTGAGGGAGAATCTGCCCCGGGCCTCTCCCCCGCTGCTGGTGTTTCTCTGGTGATCTTTGGTGTTCCTTGGCTTCATCTGCACGAGGCGTTCTCCATGTGCATTTTGTCCAAATATCCTCTTCTTATGTGGACATCTGTCATGCTGGATGAGGGCCTACCCCAATGACCTCGTCTTAATTTCAGGGCCTCTGTGAAGACCCAGTGTCCAAATAAGGTCACGTTCTGAGGTATGGGAGTTAGGACTTCAACAAAGAACTTCGGGAGGGGATGTGATTCAGCCCATAGCAACATCCAACAGAAGAGCCAGTGCTAGGCCGGAGGGTGGACTCGCCCCTCTTCTCCCACTCAATTCCAGGTCTGTCTGTGGGGCCGATCAGCACCTGAGGTGAATCCCTCGAGAAGGGGCCCCGTGGGGCTGACTTTGTGATCACCCAAACACTCTGTGTTCAAGAGTACCATATCATCATACCACGTCATGTCACATATCATATCGTGTCACATATCATATCGTGTCATATCATCATACCACGTCATGTCACATCATATCACCATATCCTGTCATATCATACCATGTCATGTGACATCATATCATCATATCGTGTCATAGCATCATACCATGTCATGTCACATCATATCATATCATGTCATATCATCATATTATGTCAGAACATAGCATACCATATTATATATCCTGTCGTATCATCATATCATGTCAGATTATAGCATACCATATTATATATCATGTCATATTATATATCATCATATCATGTCATGTCACATCATCCTACTGTCATATATTGTGTCATATCATCATACTGTGTCATATCATACCATATCATGCCATGCCATACCATGTCATACCATACTGTATCATATGATGTCATCTCTCATCACGTCATGTCGTGTTATATCATGTCATATAAATTTTCCCACTTACAGTGGCCCTCATCTGAGGCTGTTGTGTCCTTTGCTCTCTGTCACCATGGTGCATGGGAAGGACGGTGAATGCAGTGCACTCCTCCGTCTCTTCCAGGGAACAAGGAAATAAGGACAGCTGCCATCCCAGGTCTTCCTCCCAGGCCTCCTGCCAGGACCCTGGGAAGCCACTTAGGTGGACATGTGGTGTGGCGGGAAAGCCCTGAGCAGGATTTTAGGGTCTGGTTTGCTGTTGCTGAGCCATTCTAGGCCACTCCTTCCCACTCTTCTCTCACTTTCTCACCCACGTCTGGGAGTGCTGCAAGGATCATTTGTGAGCACTGTGAGTGCTTGATCAGTGGGCTCATCCCCTTTCTCCTGCCCACACTGAGGCTGAGAGCCAGGGCACATGGGGTCCCAAGGTCAGTTTCAGTGCCATCCGGGTCTGTGGCTGATCAGCTCCTGGCAGGGACTGCTGCTCATCGCCACCTCCTTCCCTGTGCTTCTGGGTCTTCTGGGTGCACACTAAAAGCAGATCCAGGTTTAGCCACGTACGAATCCTGTGCAATTGGCTGACCCTCTTGAAGAAAATGAACACAAACTTACAAATGGGTAATTAGCTGCAAGGCCTTGCCAGGGCTGGGGTTGCACATCAAGTTTGAGCCTCACTTGCTTCAGGGAAAACCTACCTCTGTGTTCTCATAGAGGCCGGGGGCGGGGGCTGTGGTGGTTGCCAGGACAGGGCGAATTTGATGCCATGCATACATGCACTCAATATTGTTTTGACAAATAGTAACCAAACCTCATACTCCACCGCCATTGGCACCTGTCATAGGCGCGCACGCCATTAGTGCTGCAAAATGGACAGAGGGGTCTGAAAGGTGGCCCCGGTCTCTGAGGGGTCTCTCTAGAGCCAGTGAAGGAAGAGGAAGCTGAAGGTCCCACGGAGTCAGGAAGCATAGGGTCTTCTTGCTGTCTCGTGACACTTGCAGTGACCAGTCGTGGCTCAGTCATCTCCCCCTGCTTCTGCTTTTTCTTGAGGCTTGCGTAGTTAAAAATAATAATAAAATCACACTTTTTGTATGCAAACCACAAAATACCCACTTTTAACTCTGACAGAATCTAGTAATTGTGTTCTCTCCATAAGCAGAGAGTGGAAGAGCTCATTTTAAAGACACGGCATAATTTAAGTGAACTCTTTTGAAAATCTGATGGTTGATACATTGCCCATTGTTCTTCATTAGATGTGAAAATAAAATCCTGGAAGATTTCTTGAGATAAGCGTTTTAGAGAAGAAACGACCCCCACAGACTCATTTTGTTTAATGCATCCAAGCACTCATGCGTGGCTGTAAACCCCACGAAACTCCCAAACTCAGAACTCCAGAAATGTCATCAAATTTTTGAAAGCATAAAACGCAGAGCAGCAAAGTGAAAAGAAACCCCACCGTAGGTGGCTAGGACCACAGCTGCTACTTGGGTGTCCCAAGGAGTGACCGAAATGTGGTCGTTTCCTGGTGGGCCACCAAAGTGACCTCTTACTCTCCCCTCCTCAGCAACCGGGAGTCACCTTTGGATTGGAGGCAAGGTCCATCCTGGCCTCCGTCCAGCGAGCCCTGCCTCCCACACCTGACTGGCACCGCCAGGCCTGGAGGAGCTGGTGCGGTACCGCCCTCTCTGCTGAGAGGCTTGGAGAAGCTCACTGAGGAGCTGTAGTTCTTGGCACCAAGGTTTAATTGTTGCCCCTGCCTCACTACCAATCCTGTGGGCAGGGTTGGCTCCCACCTGTCCTGGGCTCTTCTTGCTCCGACAGGACCCTGGGTTGCAGCCAGCACAAGGATCGCGAGCTCCAGTTCCTGAGCTGGGCCTCTCACTCAGAGCAAAAGGGCCTAAGTAGGGGTGATTTTGAGGAGCAAGAGGAAGAAGATATGGGTTCTGAAAAATCTCTTTTTTTTGAAACGGAGTTTTGCCCTTTCGCCCAGGCTGGAGTGCAGTGGTGTGATCTCAACGCACTGCAACCTCCGTCCCCCGGGCTCAAGCAATTCTCCTGCCTCAGCCTCCCTAGTAGTTGGGATTACAGGCGTGTGCCACTATGCCTGGCTAATTTTTGTATTTTTACTGGAAACGGGATTTCGCCGTGTTGGCCAGGCTGGTCTCCAACTCCTGACCTCAGGTGATCCGCCAGCCTCGGCCTCCCAAAGTGCTAGGATTACAGGTGTGAGCCACCGCCCCCGGCCACCGAAATCTTTATATTCATCGATAAGGCCCACAGATCTTCCACACCGGCATTGGTACTATTCCAGAAAGCAGGCTTTGGTTACAGTCTTGGCCAATATAACCCTGGACAATGAACCAGCTGTGCAGCCCACTATACAACACCCTCAGCTTATTCAGTAGGTTACATAAAAGGGGAAGAAGGCAAATACATACAAGAGTGTGCAGAGAAGCACCATTTGTTTCATTACTGAATTATTAATAATTTAATTTATAATCATGAATTTAAAATGTGACGAGGGCAAAATAGCACAGAATTGGCATGCTATGTTCTCAGTTTTCACCCCCTCCCTGTGGGCCTTCATAACCTCCCCACAGTGACATCCTACTGTCTACAACTACTTTCTGTACTACACTGTCTACACTCTGTCTGCCCATGGCCCACCATCAACAAACACCCTCCTGTCTACACCTATGACCTACATTAATGTGTATACTTTCTATTCCTACTCTCTGTGTCCTAATGTCTACACTCTACGTCTATACTAACTGCTTGCATCCTAATGTCTACACCCTACCGTCTACACCTACTCCCTGTGTGCTAATGTCTACACTCTACTGTCTATACCTACTACGTGTGTGCTAATGTCTATACCCTACTGTCTATATCTACTAGCTGCATCCTAATGTCTACACCCTACTGTCCCTATCAATCGCCTCTAACTAACATCTACATCCTATTGCTCCAACAAGGCAGATTCAGGTGGCCTTCATCAGAACCCGTGTAGACTCCAAGAGGCTGAGGCAGCCAGCACAGAGTGCTTCCAACCTGCAATCTGTGTGGAGCCTGGCGCTGCATGACCTCCTCACGTCTTTTAGAAGACAAAATGGTGCAGCAGGCCAGCGCACTCCAGTCTGTAATGTGCATGCGAGTCTCCTGGGGATCTTGTTCACACCCAGTTTCTAGTGAACTCCTAGGGGATATTATGCTGTGGTCCTCAAACCACACTTTGACAAAGTAGCGAGCAGCTGGATGATACCTTGGCCAGGAGGATTCAGGACTAGCTGAGTCATTATGCCCTACAGGATAGTGTCAGAGTCAGTAGCACAAGCACAGTGACCTTCCCAGCCTCCCTCCTCCTGCTCCCAGCCCCGGGAGCTTCTGTTTGGAGAAACATGGGCCCATTTCCCTTTCGGTGAGGTGTAGGAGGATGTGTCCTGCTGGGGGACTCTCCTGCACTCCTGGTGAGGTGTCCTTCATCCTCCTTGTTACTTCCCTCTCTGTCTTCCTTTCCTGCCTGGAGCTCAGACTCAAGCCAATGCCACAGGAGGAGCCTATTTTCCAGCAGGAGAATGAAAACCGTTTTGCAGACATGGTGGGGTGCAGGGCTGTGGAGCCTGGCCCTGGAGGTGTTACAGAGCGTGTCTGTGTCCTGGACTGCTCACCGCCAGGCTTCCAGGCGCTGAGAAAAGCACCTCACGTGTTACCTCACCATTCTGCAGTTTTCTTTTACTGTCAGTAGAGGCTCCAAACAACGATCCCCATGGGGGGTTTGCTTGGCCAAATATGAGAAAAACTTCACAAAAGGCCACCCCCATAGGATACAATGTGCAGCCAGATGGACTTCAAATGACCCTGATCCTTCACACTCAGGGATATTGATCTCAGCTTAATTTGGCACTTAATGAAAATAGGGAATTACTTGAGAGCAGTAAAAATGTACTCTGCGGATAAAAAATACTTAATTGCAGATGTAAGTGAGAAACTTAAAAGCTGCATAGAGCAAAAGAGAGGGAAGTAATTTGCCCAGCACCACCCACGTGCCGGGCTTTCTATATTTTACCTCTGAGTCCTCGCAAAGGCCCTGGTAGAATGACTCACTGCTGTTCAAACGTAAGCCGCAGACAGTACAAGTCCACCGAGAAGCCGACAGTTTCCTCTCGGGGACCTTCACCTGCCCAGGAACTTTCCACCCTGGAAATGGCTCTAGCAATATTCTTGCATGGCTTTGTTTAATATATTTACAAAAGTAAGATATTTTGATTTTTTTGTTAAAGAGTGTTCCAGTGACTCTGGCTGTGTAACAAATTGCCCCCTAATGTAGTGGCTTCAAACAATAATAATCAGAGCTGGATTTCCTGTCTAGACAAGATCATTTAAACTTGTTTCCTCTTGCTTCTCCCAACTAGATACACCCTGGAAATAACAGAAAAGACAACCAAAGGAGCACTGGGAAAGGCTGTAGGATGAAGGCAAACTGGTTGGGCCACAGGACTGGATAAACAGTATGGAGGTGGCTACCTTACAACTCCTTCCCAGATATGAAACGACGACCGAGGCCCAGTGTTTCCTGCCAGCAGCATAAGGTGGCCAGGGTGGCTCATTTCTCCCATAATGGGAGCTGGAGTCCCGCTGACAACACCAGGCAAGCCCAGCAGAACTGGCCAGGGAGATCCGTCACAAGCCCAGCAGACACTCCGCTGCCAGGGGACGTGCTCTCCTGCCCTGTCAGGTCTGAGACTCCATTCCTCAGCTGCAGAAACCACGCAGCTTGCGGGTCACGGGGGTCAGCAAAGAGGATCCCACCGTAACAAGCACCCAGCCTGGGAAACTTCTTTGTCTCTGCAAGGCTGTGACTCCCTTCCCTCCCTTGAGACTGACGCTGAGATAAATATACCAGGCAATGGGTGGCATTATCGAGGAGGAAGTGCCCTCACCACAAGTGCCTGGCCGAGGGAGCACCCTTCCCCGCCGTGGCTGGAGACACACTTCCTTCACCTAGGAAGCACCAGGCCGCATGCCTGAGGAAATTCCTTCTGCTCCCTCAATCAGTACCTGCAGAGACCAGTAGGAGCCCCAGGCTCAAGAGAAAAATCAAGCAGACTAAAAAAGCACAGCAAGGTCTCTGAAAATCAGATGTTACTGCAACCACAGCCCACAAAAGTAGGTCACACCTGCATTGCTAAACCTAAACAGGGTAGTTGCCTACTGAAATAAAAAGTTTAAATAAGACCTGGAATTTCCTAACCTATGCCCCAACATTCCAGGCCACAGTAGAAAGTCATCTGTCATACCAACAACCAGGCAAATTGCACCTTAAATGAGAAAAGCAACCACCTGATACCCGCAGTGCGATGAATCAGATGTTGGAATTATTTACTAAAACAATTATTTTTATTTTAGTTTAGTTTAATTTAGTTCTTCTGAGACAGAGTCGCACTCTCTCGCACAGGCTGGAGTGCAGCGGCACAATCTCGGCTCACTGCAACCTCCGCTTCCTGGATTCAAATGAGTCTCCTGCCTCAGCCTCCCGAGTAGCTGGGATTACAGGCACGCACCGCCACGCCTGGCTAATTTTTTGTGTGTTTTTAGTAGAGACGGGTTTCGCCATGTTGGCAAGACTGGTCTCAAACTCCTGACCTCTAGTGATCTGCCCGCCTCTGCCTCCCAAAGTGCTGGGATTACAGGTATGAGTCACCACACCTGGCCAATTTGACAAAACTTTAAAAACAATCATAAAACTAATTATAGAACTGAAAAATACAACAAAAAAAATAAAAATTCACTGGATGGACTAAATAGTGAAGTGGACACAACAGAGGATAGAATCTGAACTTTAGGACAGATCAATAGAATTTACCCAATCTGATTAACAGAGAAAATAAAGAAATAGGCAAATAGGCTGGGAGCGGTGGCTCACGCCTGTAATTGGTGTATATGCACCAAATATCAGATCTCCTAAATCTATGAAGGAAATAGTTACAGAATTGAAGAGAGAAATAGACAGCTCTACAATAATAGTCAGATATTTTAGTACTCCATTTTCGCTTATGGATTGCTGTGGTTTGGATCTGTGTCCCCACCCAAATTTCATGTTGAATTGCAATCCTCAGTATTGGGGGTGGGGTCTGGTGGGAAGTGATTGGATCATGAAGATGGCTTCTCATGGTTTAACATCATCACCCTAGTGCTGTCTCACGATAGAGTTCTCATGAGATCTGGTTGTTTAAAAGTACGTAGCACCTCCCCAGTCTTTTCTTCCTCTTGTTCCAGCCATGTAAGATGTGCCTGCGTCTTCTTCATATTCCACTATGATTGAAAGTTTCCTGAGGCGTCCCCAGAAGCTGTCATGCTTCCTGTACAGCCTGCAGAACCATAAGCCAATTAAACCTCTATTATTTATAAATTACCCAATTCCAGGTATTCGTTTACAGCAATGCAAGAACAGACTAATACATGAATAGAACAACCACATATAAAATCATTGAGAAAACGGAGGACTTGAACAACAGCATAGACCAATTGATCTGACAGATATATATAGAACACTACACCTAACAAGAGCAGAATACACATTTTTCTTAAGTGCACATGGAACATTCTCTAGGGTAGATCATATATTAGGACACAAAACAAGTCTTAATAAATTTAAAAAGATTGAAATCATACAAAGTAACTTTTCTGATCACAATGGAATGAAACTAGAGATCAATAGCAGAAGGAAAACTGAAAAAAACCACCAATGTGGAAATTAGTATGTGAGAAATAAATAACACACTTTAAATAACCAATGGGTCAAAGAAGAAACCACAACTGAAATTAGAAAATATATTGAGAAAAATAAAAACAAAACACAACATGTCAAAACTGTGGGTGCAGCGAAATCTGTGCTAAGAGGAAAATTTATAGCTGTAAATGCTTACAGTAGAAAAGAAGAAAGATCTCAAATCAACAATCTAACTTATACCTTAAGAAACTAAGAGAGGAAAAACAAACTAAACCCAAAGGTAGCAGAAGGAAGGAAATAATAAAAATTAGTGAAGAGATAAATAAACTAGAGAATAGAAAAACAATAGAGAAAAATCAATGAAACTAAAGTTGGCTATTGGAAAAGACCAACAAAATCAGCAAATATTTAGCTGAATTGCATAAGAAAAAAAGAGAGAACTTAAATAACTAAAATCAGAAATGAAAGAGGGTACATTAAAACTGATTTTGCAGAAATAAAAAAGGATTGTAAGAGAATACTATGGATGACTGTCAACAGATTGGATAACCTAGATGAAATGGGTAAATTCCTATAAACACATGATCTACTAGACTGATTCATGAAGAAATAGAAAAGCTGAACAAAACTATATCCATCAAGGAGACTGAATTAATAACAAAAAAGCTCCTAACAAAACAAGGACCCTGGATCAGATGTATTCTACCAAGAATTTAAGTAATGAATTAACACCAATCCTCTGCAAATACTCCCCAATAAATTGAAAAGGAGGGAACACAGTCTAACTCATTCTAAGTGGTATTACTTTGATACCAAAACCAGACAAAGACACTAAAAGGAAAGAAAACAACAGATCAATATCTCCAATGAATACTAATGCTAAAATCCTTAACAAAATACTAGTCAACAGAATTCAACAGCATATTAAAAGAATTATACATCTTGATAAAGTGGGATCTATTCCTGGAATGCAAAGATTGTTCAATATATAAAAATCAATCAATGTTTTTTATTTTACATCACATTAGTAGAATGAAGGAAAATAACCACAAGATTATTGCAATTGATGCAGAAAACATCTCAATTTATGTTGAATTTTACAAAAGTCAACACCCTTTCATGAGAAAAACACTCAACAGAGTAGGAATATAAGGAAACTACCGCAACATAATAAAAGCCATATATATATCATGCCTGTAATTCCAGCACTCTGGGAGGCTGAGACAGGTGGATCACTTGAGGCCAGGAGTTCAAGACCAGCCTGGCCAATATGGTTAAAACCCTGTTTCTACTAAAAATACAAAAATTAACCAGGCTTGGTGGCACATGCCTGTAATCCCAGCTACTCAGTAGGATGAAACATGAGATTCACCTGAACCCAGGAGGTGGAGGTTGCAGTGAGTCAAGATCATGCCACTGCACCCCAGCCTGGGTGATAGAGCAAGACTCTGTCTCAGAAAAATAAAATTAGATTAATTTTTTTAAAAGACATATATGAAATACTCACAGGCAAACATAATATTCAGTGGTGAAAGACTAAAAGCTTTTGCACTAAGATCAGGAACAGGATTTCTATTGAACGTAATACTGGAAGTCTTAGCCAGATAAATTAGGCAAGAAAAAGAAAAGAAGTCCAAATTGGAAAAGAAGTAAAAATATACCTGTTTGGGCTGGGCGCAGCGGCTCACACCTGTAATCCCAGCACTTTGGGAGACCCCAAGGGAGGTGGATCACCTGAGGTCAGGGGCTCAAGACCAGCCTGGCCAACAGGGTGAAACCCCGCCTGCACTAAAACTACAATGATTAGCTGAGCATGCTGGTGGGCACCTGTAATCCCAGCTACTTGGGAGGCTGAGGCAGGAGAATTGCTTGAACCTGGGAGGCGGAGGTTGCAGT
>NW_012106820.1:360505-361580 GCF_000951045.1 Mandrillus leucophaeus
TATATATACTGTCACTGAAGATAACATCACAATAAAAAAATTGAACAGATACGTGGAAACTCTATTCCCTGCATAAGCAAGTCAGCAGGCAAAATGAATAGGAGCACTGGGATCCATCCGAGGACCTGCAGACCACAGTGTAGACCTCTCCTCCTCTACAAGTGTGTGTAATACATGTTCCCTACCATGTACTTGGCTGTTGATCTAGATATTGCTTTAAAAGGACAGTGAGATTGCGTGAAAACCACCACTTACAAAGGTGACGAAAATTTTCATTAGGAGATTTTGTATTTCATTAAGTATTAAGATATTTTGTAATGTTTTCCACACGAATGAAATTTTATCATATGTGACCCATTGTACTATTTGATCATATTATGTATAATTTGTGATTAATTTTCAAACCTAAGTATTGCTTTAAGAATATCAGTAATGAGGCCGGGCGCAGTGGCTCACGTCTGTAATCCCAGCACTTTGGAAGGCTGAGGCGGCAGGATCACGCTTGAGGCCAGGAGCTGGAGAGCAGCCTGGCCAGCACGGTGAAACCCCGTTTCTACTAAAAATACAAAAATTAGTAGCCGGGTGTGGTGGCACACACCTATAATCCCAGCTGCTCAGGAGGCTGGGAGAATCGTTTGAACTCGGTAGGCAGAGGTTGCAGTGAACCAAGATCACGCCACTGCACTCCAGGATAGGCTGGGCTTTTTTTTTTTTTTTGAGAAAAAAAGAAAAGAAAAGAAAAGAAAAGAATTCGAATAATGATTCCAGTTGCTACCACCTCAACAGAGCAAAACTTCTCCAAATTGAATTTAAATATATATGTAACAACTATTTTGATGATTCAAGAAAGGTCTAACTTGGCTTGCCTATCATTTGAACATAAATCTATGACAATCTCATTATCTCAACATAATCAGTGATTTTGCTAAAGCAAAGGCAGGAAAAATAAATTTTACAGAATAAATAACAGTTTATGAATTATGACTTTATTATTCATGCAAACACCACCAACCCACCAACATCACACCCAGACATGAACAATCATTAAATTCAGCCATCTATGATATTTTGCCAA
>NW_012106820.1:362550-364974 GCF_000951045.1 Mandrillus leucophaeus
TTTTATATATATTTTACCACAATTCAACATTTTAAAAATGCTGGTAAAGATGTATAGAAAATGGATCACTCATCTATTGCTGCAGGAATATAAAGTGGCACAGCCATTCTGGGACAGTTTGGCAGTTACTTATAAAACCAAACATTCAACTACCATATGACCCAGCAATTGCACTCTTGGGCATTTATCCCAGAGAAATGAAAATTTAGTTTCACGCATAGTCCTGTGCATGAGTGTTCATAACAGCTTTATTTGTAATAGAGCCAAAGTAGAAACAGCCCAGCTATTCTTCAATAAGTGAACGGCTAAACAATGGTGCATCCATATTATGGATACTCTCAGCCATGAAAGGAACAAACCATTGACACACACACAATAACTTGGATGAAATTTCAAGGGAGTTATGCTGAGTGAAAAAAGTCAATTCCAAATGGGTACATACTGTCTAAATCCATTTATGTAACATCTTTGAAATGATAAAATTATAAAAATGGAGAGCAGATTAGTGGTTGCCAGGGTTAGGGAAAGGGTGGGAGGAAAGGGAGATGGAGCGGCTATTAAAAGGGATCCTTATGGGGATGGAAATAGCTGTGTCTTGAGGGATCTATGTCAACATCTTGGTTGTGATGTTGTACTACAGTTTTGCAAGATGTGATTATAGGGGGAAACAGGTGAAGGGTACATGAAAATCTCTGTACTGCTAATATCTGCATTTGAATCTACAATTATCTCAAAATAAAAAAGTTTAATTTTAAAAAAGCAATAATAATCAATTATTATCTCTCCCTGTTTTCTGTGAGCGTGGCAGCTACAGGTTGTCTTTGCTCTTGTGTGTCTGGGGTCTTAAGTGAAAGATGCTAAGGCAGGGGTGGGACCACCTGGAGGCCTCTTCCTGACCTATCTGTCAGTGAGTTGGTGCTGGGTGCTGGGTGCTGGGTGCTGGGTGCTGGCTGCTGGCTGGGACCCGAGCTCGACTGTCAACCGGGGCACCCACACATGGCTTCTCTGTGTTGCCTGGGCTTCCTCACAGCATGGTGGCTGGCTTCAAGTTCAAGTGTCCCAGGTAAAAAAACAAAGCCAATGGGAAGCAGTGTCACCATTTGTGACTGAGCCTCAGGAGTCAGCCGGCAAATCCGCAGTCACAAAGTCTCCCCCAGACACAGGGGGAGGAAATTCTTACTTCTTCATGGGATTAGGCAAGGTTCTAGACGGATAAATATTGTCATGGCCACTCTTATAAAGTATCAGCTTCCACAAAGAAGGTCTTCCAAAGTGTAGGAAGTCCAGGCCTCAACACTCAGATCCTCCTTGAAATGTACTCTGAGAGACTAATGAGCTGTGATTTGAACCTGGATCCCTTGGCCTAGGAGTCCCAAAAGGCTGGGGCAATGTCTGGAGGCAGTCCCCTTCCTCCGCTTCCCTTCCTTCTCTGCATGGCTGGATGATTCAATGGACCCAGCATGACCCAGTGGGGCCACCATTACCAGCATACGGTCAGGAGGAGGCTCAGGTGAGGGCCGGTACAGACTAAGCTGGAGCCCCAGGTGCTGCCATTGCAGACACCTCCAGACTGTGGCCCTGGAACCAAGGGGCCTCAGCCCAGGGAACTCAGAGGAAGGGCATTGGGCAGGTATGAGGCCCCATTCCAGGCCATTTGGGAGTGGGGTAGACCAGGGCTTCTTCAGATCAGAGAACTTCCCTCTTCCATCTGCTTTCTCTCAGGAAAAAATGGCCCAGGGAAGATTTTCCATCCACCTGTCCAACCCTCTGGGACCCGCTCGCCAGGATCTGGGGTGATGGGAGAGGGAGACCAGCACAGATCAGTGCAAGGCCAAGCAGACACTTGGAAGCCCCCAGTGTGGCCACCACACTTTAAGTGCCTGTACTGAGGACTGAGCTGATCTGAGCGGGGACTGAAAGGGCAGAGGCAGGAGGGAGACCCTCCGAGGCTGGAAAGGTGGGGGCTGGAGCGCCAAGACTGTGGTGAGGGGAAGGCACTGGAACTGAGAGTGGGGCTTGGACAAGGGGATGTGGCTGTGGCTCTCACAAGGCTGCGGGTCCTCACTGAAGTCCCTGGTTGGGGGCTGCAGCCTCAGGGAACGGGGGTAGTGGAAACTCCCTTCACCGTCACAGAGAGATGGCCAGGAAGTGAGTCTCCCCCTGAGGACTAGGGGAAAGCAACAAAGCCCGGCCTGTGCCCCACGCTGTACAGTTTTCTACTGTGACACAGTGAATCACCACAATTTGGTGACAAAGGCCAGACAAATTTATTATCTCAGAGTTTCTGTGAGTCAGAAATCCAAGCACAGCTTAAAAAAACTCTCAGCTGGGCACGGTGGCTTACGACTGTAATCCCAGCACTTTTGGAGGCCGAGGCGGGCGGATCACCTGAGATTGGGAATTCGAAACCAGCCTGACCAACAT
>NW_012106820.1:365415-366425 GCF_000951045.1 Mandrillus leucophaeus
AAAAGACTGTCTGCTTGGGGTCTCACCAGGCTGTAATCAAGGTTCCGCTCATTCATTTGGAGCTCTGTGTTCTCTCCAAGCTTATTCAGGTTGCTGGCAAAATTCAGTCTGCAAGTTGTAAGATTCAGTTCTATCTTGCAGTTCCAAGACTGGGGTCCCCACTTTGTTGCTGGCTGTAGGCTGCCCTGGGATTTGTCTCGGCTTCTGGAGACATGCTTGGTCCTCGCCACATGGATTCTGTGTTCATCTACTCTGGGACTGCTATAAAGAAATACCAGAGGCTGGGTCATTTATAAAGAAAAGGGGTTTAATTGGCTCATGGTACTGCAGGCTGTACGGGAGCATGATGCTGGCATCTGCTCGGCTTTGGGGAGGCCTCAGGAAAACACAATCAGGGCAGAAGGTGAAGTGGAAGCAGACATGTCTTACATGGCTGGAGCAGGAGCAAGAGGTGACAGGGAGATGCTATCCACTTTTAAACAACCAGATCTGGTGAGGACTCACTATCGTGAAGACAGCAACAAGGGGATGGTGTTAAACCATGAGAAACTGCCCCCATGATCCAATCACCTCCCACCAGACCCCACCTCCAACACCGGGGATTACAATTCCACATGAGATTTGGGTGGGAACACAGATCCAAACCACATCAGACCCACAAGCAGTCTGCAACACGACAGTCTGGCGTCTTCTGGGCCACGTCTCCACGAAGCTTCACCTTCTTTCAGACGCTCCTCTGGTTGGGCCAGGCTCACCCAGGATAACCTGGATAGTCTCCCTCTTGATTAATTCAACGTCAACTGACTTGTGACAATCACAGGAGTGACATCCTATCATAGTCACTGATTCTGCACACACTAAAGAGGAAGGAATTCTATAGGGAGTTTACACCAGGGGCGGGACTCTTGGGGCCATATTAGAATCCTGCTTGCCATGTATGGGTTTGGAGTCTGAATTTATACCTGTCGGGTTGTGGAAATCTCCATGATTAACATCCATTAGGTCCCAGG
>NW_012106820.1:371690-389025 GCF_000951045.1 Mandrillus leucophaeus
GCCGAGTGGTGGAATTACAGGTGTGAGCCACCACGCCTGGCTATGACTTTTACATGTTTAGACATGTGGTCAGAGGGCCCTGGACACTGTCACTCTAAGAGGGTCGCTGGGAAAAAGGCCGAGCCTGGGGATCACAGCAGAGGACACCCGGACGCAGCTGGGTCTGAGGGAGCGGGCTCCCCTCCGGGGTCCCGGTGCCCTTGCGGGCGGGCCAGGCCAGCAGCAGACAAGCCACACAGCGCAGGATTCTGTTGGACCAGGCCTCAATGGCGCCGCCACGTGGCAGCGTGGAGCAATGCCAGGAACCTGCTCTCCCCACACCAAGGAAACTTTGCACCAAGTCCCCTGCTCTCCCCACACCAGGGATTTTTTTTTTTTTTTTTTTTTTGATTGATTGATTTCTTGAGAATTCAAGGCAAGAGTGGACTGCCAGGGGAAGATATGGGCTTTCTATTTTTAAGACCAGTGAATCCCAGAATGATTAATTCCAAAGATAATTTGCATCCTGAGTTTGCGGAGCGACACACCAAAAAGTAGATTGTTCTGTGCACAGCAACTGGGAGCCAATGGCATTGATGTTAAACCATGGAACCTGGGCCAGACCTGTGCTTACGTGCTGGCTCCATTACTGGTTAGTTGGGTGATGCCAGGCAAGTTCTGTGGTGTCTCCAAGCCTGTCTTCCCCCAAGTCAATGGGAGTCGTGGGCGGCTTCAAAGCCCCACAGATGCTGTGGTTGATTGAGACAAACTTTGCTTGGCTCCTGCACTCAGTACAGGCTCTACCGAGGTAACTCTCTTTCCCTTCTGCCTCCTCTATCCCTAGCCTCCCCCTCCTCCTTCTCCCTCGTAAATGGCAATCCTTGAGTGTTTGTTGGGTGAGTTAATGAATTTGGATGCAAGTCACCAAGGGCGATGGACTTGATCTGTTTCTCCAATCATCCTTGAATTGCCTGAATTCCTACCACACTCTGCCTTCCCCTCCTTAGTCAAGTGTGTCGGATTTCTCTTCTGTCTTTGAGTGCCCAGCACACTGTTCCCCAGCTGAGGGCCTCGTGTCCCAGTTTGCAGAGCAAACAGAGGAATCAGGCACTTGCCTTCCTTCCCCCATCCTGCTGCCAGCCAGCCTCCCTTCTCCTCTGCTTCCATGGGGCCAGCCCTGCCTTGTCCCTTCCCCTCACCATGTCTAAGAACTTCACTCCTGCAATTACCCTCCTCTCACAGTCGGGTTACCAAGTCATGTTACATATCCCCTCTCTCTTTTCTTTCTCTCTCTCTCTTTCTCTTTCTTTCTTTCTTTCTTTCTTTCTTTCTTTCTTTCTTTCTTTCTTTCTTCCTTTCTTTCTTTCTTTCCTCTTTCTTTTTCTTTCTTCTTTCTTTCTTTCCTTCCTTCCTTCCTTCCCTCCTTCCTTCCCAGAGTCTCACTCTATCACCCGGGCTGAAGTGCAGTGGCACAATCTCAGCTCACTGCAGTTTCTGCTTTCCTGGTTCAAGTGATTATCCTGCCTCAGCCTCCTAAGTAGCTGGGATTACAGGCATGTGCCACCATGCCCGGCTAATTTTTTTTTTTTTTTTTATTTTATTTTTGGTAGAGACGGGGTTTCACCATGTTGGACAGGCTGGTCTCGAACTCCTGATCTCTGGTGATCTACCTGCCTTGGCCTTCCAAAGTGCTGGGATTACATGCATGAGCCACTGTGCCTAGCCCCCATTCACTTTCAGTCTTCAGCCTTTCAAACAACACAGCAGTGGCACCCAGGCTTTCTGGAGGCCAGGCCTTCTCCCAAGTCAGCCCACTCCTCCACCCCTTCCCGCCTGCCTGCTCTGCCCTGCTGCCTTCCTGTCCTTCTTTCCTCCACTGCTTAGAGTGAGCTTCTGAAGTCTCCTGTCCCTAGAAACTGCCCTTTGTCAAGGTCATGAACAAGCCCTGGGGCCAAATCCAGGAAAATGGAGACAGGCAAGGGAGGCAGATCTCAGGGAGGTGGGAGAGGCAGTGGCCTTGTGGGTGTGGATTGAACTCAAATTCCAGCCGGGGGCCACCAGGGGACCTTGGTTTTCCCACTGGTCTTCTTCCTTTTTCCACCCCTCACAGCCTCATCCCCGCCCATTGACTCCAAATCCGTGTCTATGACACACTTGTCTCAACTCCTTGTCCTTGTGTCAGGGACCCGGGAGTCCCCGAAATGGGGACGTCACTGAACTCATGATGTACTTTCCTAACTGGGTGCAAGGAGCCTCTGGTGGGGAGGGCGTCCTGGAGGGGTGACGTCATGGAGGGAATATCATTAGCTTCCCATGGCCCCTCACTTTCCTGGCAGAGACTCCGAGGACGGGGTGCGGCAGCAACTCTCACCCCCTCCACACTGTGGGTGGTCCTCAGGGCCAGGGCACCCTGCCCTTGGGACCCCTTCCCAAGTGTCAGCTCGTCCTGGAACACCCAGAAGCAAAACAAGATTAGGCTTCTTGGAGTTTTCTTTCCAGTAGGGAATTGGTCACTGACCAGCAGTGGACGCTGAGCAGAAATTGCCATTGGTTTCTCTTGTAGAGATAGAGAGAGCAAGTGTGTGTGTGTGTGTGTGTGTGTGTGTGTGTGTGTGTGTGTGTGTGTGTGTTGTAATCAGTGAATCAAAAAGATTCAAAGAGGGAGAGAGCAGTGATTCCACCAGAGCTCAGGAAGAGGAGGAGGTGGCGGTGGCCGTGGCCCAGCTTGTCAAGGAGCCGGCTGGTGCTCCTGAATCACCGAGGGCCTCCCATCCACCCACACCGTCACCAGCAGGTGGGGACCGTCAGCCACTTTCTGGCAAATCTCAGCAAGTCAGCAGGGCAAGTTGCAAGAAGGAGCCAGTACCTCTCTGGGAGAGCCTTCCCTCCAGAGCCTGCCGGGGAAGAAGGAGCCTGGGAACTGACTTCACACAGCGACGTAGAAGCCTCGCAGAGCAGGAGAAGGTCCTGAGGCCCCGGCTCAGGCCTGGCGAGTCGGGCTCCACGGGATGCTTGTCCTGGGCCTGGGCTTCCACGTGCAGGAGCTGCCGGCTGTGCTGCCTGAGCCCTGAGCTGCGAGGATCAGATGACTTGCCCTGGGTCTTATTACTGGGACTTTTCAGAGCCCGGCGGGAGCCCAGGCCTCAGACCTGGCTGCTTTTCTGGGCACCACGCACTGCCACTTCTCGCATGTTCTGACCGCCCCAGGCCCCTTCTCCTTTGGGACCAGTGCTGTTGAGCCTCTGAGGGTCCAGGAAGCGGGTGTGGTGAGGTGCAAGGGTCCTGACTATGGGTCTGACTCTGCATGGCGGCGGGACAGCATTCCCGGGCCCAATCTCCTTCCCCTGCCTGCCTGCTCTATCCCTGCTCCAGCTTGGGTGCCTCCACCCCCTGCTGTCCCCTACTCTTAGCTGTCCTCTCACCCTCTCCACCCTGCCCCAGGTCCTCCCTCACACACGCAGGCTCTGGGCTGGCGGCTGCTTTGGTTGTCTCCCCCACGCTCTCGGAATCCCTAGGTTCTAGGTTATCGTATCAGACCAAGAACAAAATCCACCAGCAGTGAACTGTGAGCACTTCCTGTTTGGCTGCTGAAGCATGAATTGGTTAGAAATAATGGCGGCTGACACCGCAGTACAGCCCCTCAGCCACTCCTCCTGGTGCACGGTGGAACCTTCTGGAAGGCTGGATACGAGCTATGCCTGCCTCTTTTCCTGGTTTCTCCTGCTGCCCCCAAGAGCAGACTGCCTTTGGGGCACACCCTCGGGTCAGAGCTGATGCCCTGAGGTTTAGGCATTGATCCTGTCATTCTGGGAGCAAGTGTTTTCCTCCCATGCATCTGTCTGTCCAAGTTGCTCCAGGTCCACAGCCATGAGCAGAGCCGTGACAGGAGCCGCTGCTGTCCGTAAGAAGCATGGAACTTCTGACTGGGGGTTGCCTCTTCCCTCTCAGGTATTAATTATAATAACTGATATGTTGTGTTTACCGGGTACTGGGCTCTGCTTAAGCACTACCTATATTAATCCATGCAATCATGCTACAAAACGGATGCCATTATCATTCCCATTCTGTAGATGAGAAAACAAAGGTTCAGTGCACCTGTCTAACTTGCCAGGGTTACCCATCCATCCAGAGACCAGCAGAACCGGGCCACCCAACAGGCTGGCCCGAGTCTTGTCTTCTGTCTGCCTCTCAGGATGGCCATCCATCCACACGACCATATGGCTTTCAAAGAAGCTGGAAAGAGACAGCTGCTTCATGTGGAACAGGCACTGTCTGCCGGTTCATGTGGGCATGAGCAGCCCACCAGTGGGGACTGCTGGGTTCTCCAGCCTTCCACACATCCAGTGCCCCCCATATGCTCACATACCAGAGACTGTAAGGCGCTGGGGGAAAACCTTATTCTTGGGCCCCTGGCAAGGTGCTTGCCTGACTTCTCCTTAGGACGAGTGAGGGGAAGTAGCCTGGAGGGTCTGCCTCCTGGTCTGGGGTGGAGATGTCACCTGGACTCTTGGCGATGGGGGTTTCCACCCCCAGGATACGCTTACTACCTGAGTCCTATAGGTTGCAAGTATGCTTATGTATTTCCTCCCAACCTCACATAACATTATGTAGATTTTGGAGTCCAGAACCTGCTAACAGTTGAAAGGGCCATGTTGCAAGTAACTGTGTGGACTTGCCCTGACCTTATGCAACAGATTCTACCATGCATATGGAATAACGTCCTGAGGGCCCACTGGGCTTTGGAGAAGCAAAGGTGAGCAAGAGAGACACCAAACCCTGTCCTCGTGTTGCTTGGAGTCTGATAGGGCAGCGAGCACATGAGGGCCACGCTGTGTTGAGGACGCACTCTGGACATTATTCATGAATAGCTTGGTTTATCACTGAGTAAAAGTATACAGTGTAGGGTTCTCCTAACAGCCTCCCTGGCCTCCTTTTCAACAAACCAGCCAGCGCTGTGATGGACTCCACCCCGCATGCACCTGGGCAAGGCTCTGTCGCGAGGTTCCCTCCGTCACCGTGTGGCTGGGCAGGACAGAAGGAAGGAGAGAAAGCAGCCATGCCCAGGTCTCCCCAGCCTTTGACGTAGCAGAAAGCAGCTCTCTGTAAGGCAGATAGCTGCACAGACAGAAAGCTCTGCCATTTGTCAGGGGCTGCCGTAGACTGAGGCTGCACATTGAGAACCCTGTGTTCTGAATGCTGGCACAGGCCTTAGGGGGATGCAACCCCACCTTCCTCCTGCTCAAGACCCCAAAATATGGGCTGGGCATGGGTGAGAGAAAGGATGCTCTTTCATTGCCCACCTCCACCCCTGTTCCTCACCAAACAGATGGAAGAGCAGCAGACTTGAGGGACCTGCGGGCAATGAGATTTTCTGCCTCAGTGGGTTTTCACTGGAGGCTGGGGAATGGAGCATCCCTTGCAGGGATGCAGAGGACTCAGATTCAGGAAGCAGGGACATGGAAATGCCCCTAAGGTGCCATTCAAACCTGAGGCAAAGCCCAAGGGTGATGCAGGCTTCCCTGCCTGTTGTCTCAGTGTCACCCTAACATAGCGGAGAGGGCACTCACTGTCTCCAGAAAACCAGACCCCTGTGAGGTCAAGTGGCCCATCCAAGGTCAGTGCCCTGGTTGCTTACTCATGATCCTGTCTGTACTAGTCAGGGTTCTCCAGAGAGACAGGGCTAATGGAATATAGATATGTAGATGTAGATCTATAGATATATGAGAGAGAATGTATTAGGGGAATTGCTTCACACAATTATGGAGGCTAAGAAGTCCCAAGACAGGCTGTCGACATGCTGGAGACCCTGGGACGCTGGTGGCATGGCTCAATGCAAATCTGAAGACCTGAGAACCTCAGTGGGCTGCTGGTGTAAGTCCTGGAGTCCAAAGTCAGGCAAGCCTTGAGTTTTTATGTCCAAGGGCAGTAGAACATGTATTCCAGCTCTAGGAGACAGAGCAACCAATTTTATCTTTTCTGTTTGTTCTATTCGGGCCTTCATCCAATTGGATGGCACACACACACGGAGGGCGGATCTTCCCCTCCTGGTCCACTCAGACTCTTGCCAATCTCCTCTGCAAACACCCTCACAGGCATGCCCCAAAATAATGCCTAACCAGTTCCCTAGGTGTTCTTCAATCCAGCCAAATGGACACCTGACGTTAACCATCACACGGTGTCCTCTACGCCAAGTTCGCTAAGGAGGATAAATCATCCTACAGTACGCATCAGAAAGGCGCTTGGGGGAAAACCAGACTTGTTAGAGGAACTGCGGGGCTCATCCAGGGGTTTGCCAGTGTTGCAAGTGAGTTGCGCTCTTCACGCTGGGTTGTTGGCGCTCACTGGTCTCCCTCCCACTGCTGTTCACCTGGGATCCTCCAACCCCTGATGACGGTGCCACTCAGGGGTCTGCTGGGCCACTCTCACTGTATATTCACAAGTGGGGACTTGAACCCCTGACTGGTGGTTTGCCGGGGTCTGCCGCTGTAGGGTCCTCCTTCCACCCCTCTGAGTGGACGGGAAGGAGCAGGACAGGGAGCTAGCATTGTGTCCCTGGTGGCTCCTTCCAGGTGGGCAGTGGGGAAGGGCTGCCCAGCCAGTCAGGGCACGTGGGAGCTCAGGGCTGTTTGATGGCCAAGGCTATGAGGCTCAGAGCAGATGCGGTGATCTCAGTGACACGAGGCAGTGTCCACTATGACCTCTGCCTCCTCTCAGCCACCCTCCCTCCAAGCCAGGTCTGCTGCTGGGAATCAAAAGAAGTAGGATTTGTCCGAATTTCCATTTGTGGGGCATATACTTGTAGCACTACCACAGCGAAAGCATTTGTATGTGCAGTTGTGTTCTTTACAGATTTCTTCTTATCCCTTTATGTTTTAGTGTCTCAGATACACCTTGTCCTGATGTCTGATGGCTCCAGTTAAAAGCATGCAAAACTGCCACCAAAGCAGTGAAATGCAGATAACAGGGACAAACGGATTAAGAGGCATTATCACTTCAAAGTGTGTTTAATTAAGACTAATCTCTGCACAAGAAAACCTGAAAATGCCTGGAAACCTTACAGCTCATATAGAGAAAAAAACCGATTAGAAAAGGTCCCAACTGGGCGCAGTGGCTCACGCCTGTAATCCCAGCACTTTGGGAGGCCGAGGCGGGCTGATCACAAGGTCAGGAGATCGAGACCATCCTAGCTAACACGGTGAAACCCCGTCTCTACTAAAAACAGAAAAAAAAATCAGCCACTCGTGGTGGCGGCGCCTGTAGTCCCAGCTACTCCGGAGGCTGAGGCAGGAGAATGGCGTAAACCCGGGAGGCGGAGCTTGCAGTGAGCTGAGATGGCGCCACTGCACTCCAGCCTGGGTGACAGAGAGAGACTCCGTCTCAAAAAAAAGAAAGAAAAAGAAAAGAAAATGTCCCAAATTTGAGTCTTAAAAATGTACATGATATGACTAATAATGGATTGTGAAGCTGAAAGTTTTCTAAACTTTTGATTAAATTTATTATTTTGATGCTAGACTATTAACTGAACTATGTCCTGGAGGCTGTCACTTGTTTTTGTAAATAAAGTTTTATTGTAACACAGCCACGCTCATTCATTTACAAATTGTCTATGGCCACTTTCCTGCTACAATGGCAGATATGAGTACTCAATACATAGGCTTGGTCCCCAACACCTGAAATATTTGCTTTGGTCCTTTACAGAAGAAGTTTACCGACCCCTGTGCCAGATAAAAGATTAAATTACCTTTTATATGTTGTATAGAAAATATGACCAAAAAAACCCTGCCTTATAAAGGATGACTAAAGAGTTTGTAGCCAAAAATGTAAGAAAACATGTATTATACAATTATGTCAGGAAGTTAACTACAGAAAGATGTTATATTTCTGTACTTTATGATATTTGTGATGGTTTCAGCTCTTTAAAATTTGTAAGGATTTATTTTCTCATTCTAAATATTTGCTTTTATACCTAATTTAGTTTTCAAAATGTTTAATTCTTAAAGGAGTCTTATGACTGTATAATCTTCAGACATCACAAAACTTGGATCCACACCTAGCCACAGAGATCTCACATAGTACATTTACATTTTAGAGAATAATTCCCATACTGCATACAGGAAATTGGTGTATTTCAATTTAACTTGCTTCCAAAGACTTAAGAGTCTTATTATTGCACAAACAACAGTATCTGAGAGAATAAAAGTCAGTGAAGGCTTAAAGGAACTGATCAAGTGGCAGTATGAATGACAATAAAATCACAACAGGGTGTGGCTGCTCATACTAAAGCAAGGGGCTCCGTGGGACTGTTAAAACTGCCCTAGTTTCTATTATAAAAAGCCCCCACCCTTTGCCAATCACAAAATGAGCCACCTGCCCCGCCCTCTCTCATTCCCATTGCAATCGGCATGGCAATGCCAAGGGGGCATCCTCCCTTCATATTTGTGCAGGGCAAGAACCAAATTCCCTTACTCTTGGAGCTCCTGAACTCCAAACAGTGAGGGGCCTGTAAGGTACCCCCAGCATGATCCCTTCCTGTGGACCTCAAAGGAAGAGTGTGACCCTCTCTGCCAGGATGCCACTGACTGCCAGTCACAGAATGTCTGGTCATCATTGGCGTCTGTGATAACGACTCTGAGGGACGCCTCTTTTCCAAGGCTCAGAAACACTCCCACAGGCTGCCGGGCCTATTCAGCATGTCTGGGGTTTGGGGTGTCTCCCTCATAAGTCACGGAGGGCTGCTCCCACCCTCAGCACTTCACACTGCACAGGGCCCCAGCGGGAGGGAAAGTATGCTTTTTCCTTACCACCAGGAAAACCTCTCACTGAAACACTCCTCTTCCTGTTCCCTGCATCACATGCCCACCCTGAGCCCATCACAGGAAAACCCAACACCAAGCCAATCCTGATTCCCCGGGCGTCCTGGGCACACATCATTAAAGAAAAAGGCAATGGCGTGGAAACAGGCAACCCTCAGTGTCATGGTTCGTAGGCTCCAGGTGCAGACCATTCCTATGGAAGGACTAAGCCTCTACAAAAGATTGAGCCCAGTCAGTGTAACCCTGGGGAATCTTTAAAATATCTCAAGTTGGTCCATAGGACACTGAGGTTACTGCCCCAGCTCTGGGTGGGTTTCTGAGTGTGGACCTGGATGGCTCCCAAGGCTCTTTGGGGATACTCAGATAGTATCTCCAGCAGCACATGTGAGTCAGAAGAAGGTGAGAGAGCTTCTGGAAGCATATAGACCTAGATGCTAAGATCAAACCCCGGACCACAGAGAACCTGCCACAGCAGAGAGTGGCACTGTTTAGATCTTGGGACTTCCACTGTCACCTGTCTTAAGAGACAGGTGAATGCCAGGAGAGGTTAGCTGCTGATGCCTGAGAAATTTGTCAATGGAAAAGGTGGGCTTGTCCCAGGAAGTCTAGGGCATGATTCTCTAAACAGGAGGCAGAATTATAGAATCTTGGTGCCAAAGGAAACTTCAGAATTAACTAATCCAGGGTTTGTCAAATTTTTTTGATGACAAAGAAATAGATTGCACTGTGGTATGGTTTGAATGTCCCCTCCAAAACTCATGTTGACATTTCATTGCCATTGTAACAGTATTAAGAGGTGGGACCACTGAGGGGTGATTAGGTCACGAGGACTTTGCTCTTATGAATGAATTAAATCCACAGAAAGGAGGAGTTCAGCCTTCCCTCTCACTCTGATTCTTTTGTTGCCCTTCCTCTAGGGGGTGATGCAGCAAGAAGGCCCTCACCAGATATCAGTCCTTTGACCCTGGACCTCCCAGCCTCCAGAATCATGAGCCAATAAATCTTTGTTCATTATAAATTACCCCACCAGGCTGAGTGTGGTGGATCATGCCTGTAATCCCAGCACTTCTGGAGGCCGAGGCAGGCAGGTTACCTGAGGTCAGGAGTTCGAGACCAGCCTGACCAATATGGTGAAACCCTGCCTCTACTAAAAATACAAAATTAGCTGGGCCTGGTGGCAGGTGCCTGTTGTCCCAGCTACTCAAGAGGCTGAGGCAGGAGAAGTGCTTGAACCCAGGAGGCGGAGGTTGCAGTTAGCTGAGATTGCACCATTGCACTCTAGCCTGGGCGACAGAGTGAGACTCTGTCTCAATAAATAAATAAATAAATAAATAACCCCACCTGTGATATTATTATATTATAGCAGCACAAAATACATCAAGACACACTGTAAAAGAGTACATACACCAGGCACGGTGGCTCATGCCTGTAATTCCAGCACTTTGGGAGGCCAAGGCAGGTGGATCATCTGAGGTCAGGAGTTTCAGACCAGCCTGACCAACATGGTGAAACCCCATCTCTACTAAAAATACAAAATTAGCTGGGTGTGGTCTCCGATGCCTGTAATCCTAGCTACTCAGGAGACTGAGGCAGGAGAAGTGCTTGAACCCAGGAGGCGGAGGTTGTAGTTAGCCAAGATCGCACCATTGCACTCCAGCCTGGGTGACAGAGTGAAATTCTGTCAAAAAAAAAGAAGTACATACACAGGTGTATAAAACTAAACAATGGTTACACATAAACAACACTTACTTTTTTTTTCTATTTCATTTACATTTTAAGCACCATTAAAACAATTTGAAATCCATGGTAGGTAGCAACGCACAGTGTGGACACTCCCCTTCTCACACTGGTGATCCCCACAACAGACCACTGGGTGCCGGTAAGGAAGAAGTGTTCCTGAAGCCTAAGGAAGTGCTCTTGCAATGCAGTTTCAAGTGAGAAAAGGAGGGTGCAGAAAAGGGGAGTAGGGAAGCGTGGGGGCCTGGGATAGAAGCCAGGTTCCTCTGACTACACTTTGTGTTATAGATTGGACTTTGAAATCACGTAACTGTTTGACATAACTATAAAACAAAATTAAACCAAAAGGAAAAAGAAAGCTACTTAAAGGTCAAAAGTAACATGACAGACATAAAGCTATGTAACAATTTGGTAGCTTAACCCAGGGAGAAACATACTTTCCAGGGCGCTTTTACAGGAAGCCTTGTGTAATTGGGTGCTTCCTCCCTAGTGAGATGTATCCTAAGGACAAACAGAACTGCAAAGACAAAAAAATCTTAAACTGTCTTCAGTAATCACATTGTTGGTACTAATTTTTCATATTATCATCCTGAAATTATTATTCTGTTAGTTCCGAAGCGGTTATTCTCCAAGACATAGAAACAATGACTAATTTAGTAACAAATAACTCTCCTGACCCCACCAACCCCACCCAGTGCCCAGACTGTGGTCTCTAAATTGCATTTTCCACTGAAAGAAGCCATATGCTCTCAGAGAAACGCCTAACGAACTCCCAGTGCAGGGCAAGAAATGGACAACGGGAGCCTTGGAAAGACTCCTTAGAGTGAGTAGAAAGGACCAGCTTGAAGAGCCTCATTGGCCAAAGATGGGAGAGCTTGAACATTATAAAGAATAAAACCTGAAGTATTCAGTAACATTTCAAATGTGAAAACAAAACAAAACAGAAACCTAATATGGCTTCATCATAATGCTCAAACAAAACAAAAGGAAACAATCTTAATTGACCACTTTTGGAGAATGCTGCAAAGTCAAAATATTTTCTGAAAACTGGTATATAAAGGGGAAGAATCAGGACTTCTCTTGCCTTTTATGTATAAACTGTACCCCAGGAGAGCCAAACTGTGGATGAGCTAATCCATGCAGAGGAATGATAGAATCAGAAAATTCCACATTGCATTCCCCACTGAAATATCGGATGAAGGTCACGATTATCAAGGGCTAAAACCCCTGAATAAAAAGTTGATGGGTCATGGCCAGGCGCGGTGGCTCACGCCTGTAATCCCAGCACTTTGGGAGGCCGAGGCAGGCGGATCATGAGGTCAGGAGATCGAGACCATCCTGGCTAACACGGTGAAACCCTTTCTCTACTAAAAAACATACAAAAAATTAGCCAGGCGTGGCAGCGGGCACCTGTAGTCCCAGCTACTCGGGAGGCTGAAGCAGGAGAATGGCGTGAACCCAGGAGGTGGAGCTTGCAGTGAGCCGAGATCACGCCACTGCGCACTCCAGTCTGGGAGACAGAGCAAGACTCTGTCTCAAAAAAAAAAAAAAAGCTGACGGGTTCAGGCTGAAAACACCCGAACCCTATAGTATATCCTAATATCACTAAAGGAGAGAGAACCAAACATTATGTGTGTGCTGGTGGAAATGCCTAACATCATCTATGAAACATTTCCAAAAACCTGCATTGAAATCTGATGGGTCCTCCACATCTAATTACCTAAATATATCAGGAAATGCAGAGATGGAAGAACATGCTAAACAGAAACGGGGGGCGGGGGAGTGCAAACAACATAATCCAGAATGTGGGACATTCTTCAGGAAAAATAACCTAGGTTCTTCAATAAATTACCATAACATTAAAGAGAGAGAGAGGGTCGGGCGTGCTGGCTCACGCCTGTAATCCCAGCACTTTGGGAGGCTGAGGCAAGCAGATCACCTGAGGTCAGGAGTTCAAGACCAGCCTGGCCAATATGACAAAACTCTGTCTCTAATAAAAAAAAAAATATATAAATTAGCCGGACATGGTGGTGCATGCCTGTAGTTCCAGCTACTCAGGAGGCTGAGGCAACAGCATTGCTTGAACCCAGGAGGTGGAGGTTGCAATGAGCTGAAATCTCATCACTGCACTCCAGCCTGGGCAACAGAGTGAGATTCCGTCTCAAAAACAATAAAATAAAATGAAAAAACAGAGAGAGGGAACAGAGAATCTGTAGATTTAAAGAGACTTAAGGGACATATCCAAATGCAGTGTGTGGGTTTATTTGAACTCTGATTCAAACAACTATAAAAAATAACAAAACAGAAACATTTATGTGTCAATTAGGGAAATGTAAACACCAAGGGGATATTGTCAATATTTAAAGATTTATGGTTAATTTTGTATGCTGTGATAATGGAATTGTGGTTATGTTTTTAAAAAGGGTGTATAGGAGGGAGTCCTTATATTTTAGAAACATATTCTCTTGATACATTGCTACCGTAATGGCCCCCAGTGGATTACTCCTCATTTCTATGCCCTTGTGATTCTCCTTCCCACATTAATGCTGGGCTTGGTTATGTGACTTGTTTTGGCTAATAGGACATTAGCAAACATGATGCAGGCAGAGACTTGAAAAGTGCTTGCACATTGGAGCTTGCCCTCTCTTGGAAAGCTGCCACCATGAAAGCCTACCGAAGCTAGCCTGCTGGAGAGGCCATGTGGAGAACTGAGGCACCTTAGCCAACTGCCCAGACCTGTGAGTGAGGCCATCCAAGACTGTCCAGCTCCAATCAAGTCACCAGCTGACTGTATCCAAATGGCAGAGCCCAGACAAAACCAACAGAAGAACCATCCAGCTGATCCCAGCCCAAATTGTTGACCCACAGAATTATAATCTAATAAATGATTGCTATTTCAAGCCACTAGACAAAGGCACTAGATAAGAAATGTAATTCTGTGGTACGTACAAATGAAACTACAGATGTCTGGGGATTTGTTTAAAATAAAGCCAGGGGTGGAGTGAGTGGAAATACACATGAAACAAGATTGATTATATGCTGATAATTGTTGAAGCTCGTGCGGAATATGTGAGGGCTAATTTTACAACTCTCTCTGTGTTTGGTTTTGTTTGAGAGGGAAAATTTCCATAACAAAAAGATAAAACAGGCTGGGTGTGGTGGCTCATGCCTGTAATCCTAACACTTTGGGAGGCCAAGGCAGGTAGATCACTTGAGGCCAGGAGTTTGACACCAACCTGGCCTACATGGCAAAACCCTGTGTCTACTAAAAATACAAAAAATTAGCCAGGCATGGTGGCTCACACCTGTAGTACCAGCTACTTGAGTGACTGAGGTGGGAGGATCGCTTGAGCCCTGGAGATTGATGCTGCAGTGAGCTGTGATCATGCTGCTGTGCTCCAGCTTGGGTGACAGAGCAAGATCTTGTAGAAAGAAAGAAAAAGAGAAAGAAAGAAAGAGAGAGACAGAGAAGGTGAGAAGGAGAGAGAAAGAGAGGGAGGAAGGGAGGGAGGGAGGGAGGGAGGGAGGAAGGAAGGAAGGAAGGAAGGAAGGAAGGAAGGAAGGAAGGAAGGAAGGAAGGAAGGAAGGAAGGAAAGAAAGAAGGAGGGAGGGAAGGAAGGAAGGAAGGAAGGAAGGAAAGAAGGAGGGAGGGAGAAGGAAAGAAAGAGAGAAAGAAAAAGAAAGAAAGAGAGAGGGAGGGAAGGAAGGAGAAGGAAAGAAGAAAGAAAGAAAAAGAAAGAGAGAGAAAGGAAGGAAGGAAACAAAGAAAGAAAGAAAGAGAGAGAGAAAGAAAGGAAGGAAGGAAAGAAAGAAAGAAAGAAAGAAAGAAAGAAAGAAAGAAAGAGAAAGAAAGAAAGGAAGAAAGAAAGAAAGAAAGAAAGAAAGAAAGAAAGAAAGAAAGAAAGAAAGAAAGAAAGAAAAGAAAGAAAGAAAGAAAGAAAGAAAGAAAGAAAGAAAGAAAGAAAGAAAGAAAGAAAGAAAGAAAGAAAAGAAAGAAAGAAAGAAAGAGGAGAGAGGAAGGGAAGAGGAATTATTCTTCTGTCCACTAACAGATAAAGCAATCGAAACCCGAAGAAGGAAAGTGAGTTCTGTGATATAACACAGCCAAGTCATAGCAGAGTTCATTGCTGAACTAGAGCTTCCCTGCTGGCTCCTGGGTCAAACCCTTTCTACCCTCCCACATGCTCAGAGGCAGGGAAGTTCCAAAAGACAAGCAATATGAGTAGGAATAATTTCTTCTGTTGCTTGAGAAAAGTCTGGTAGCATACCTAAGACGTGAGAATATGATGAGAACTTTGATGACAAATGATTATCATTTGTGGGATATATTGTTTATGTAGTGTTTGGGGAAGAAATATTTGTTCTGCCATATATGTGCATTACATTACATAAAAGACAGGCAGGGAATCCCTCCCTTCCACAGCCTGCCCTGTTTGGCACTAAACGCCTGTTCTGTTTTGAAAGGTTTGTAGATAACCAATCAGGGCTGTGTTATAGTGTGTCAGGACAGCAATACTAAAAAGCCATTTTCAAGTTCAAATATATTAAAGTTGTCTCTTTCCCACACACACAAAATGAGCACAGCTTTCATTATTCATCAAATGAAAAAATTAAGCACTGTAATTATCTGTCTATGGCCCCAGGATAGGCTGTGCTTCATTTAATCAGACGTTGCTACGTGAAGCCGCAGACTACGTCTGGCCACGAACAGACATAAAAGAAGGGCTAGTTGATGAAAAAAAAGAACAAAACCAACTTTCAGGTCTTAATATCCAATGTTGCTTTCCCTGAGAACTTCTGAGCCTTAAAACTCAGCTGGAGTTTACAAGGAGGAAGGGAGATTCTAGAAGGTGATAACTGGGCCCCTGACACAAAAGCCAAATACAACAAAGCTAATGAAATCTTTCTCATAACCAAATTGGCAGGGCCCCTGCCTTGCTTTTCTTGAGAGGATCCATAGGGCTCTGTGTTTATGTTTGAGGATTTGTCTGAAATCCTAGAGGCTTAGAGCTAGCGGGCAGGGCTTGGTGAGGCCCATGTGTTGTCAACGGCAGGAACTGGCACTCCTTGCATTTAGCTCAAATGCAGTCCTAGGCTGGGCGCCGTGGCTCACCCTGTAATCCCAGCACTCTGGGAGGCCAAAGCGGGCAGATCACCTGAGGTTGGGAGTTTGAGACCAGCCTGACAAACATGGAGAAACTGTCTCTACTAAAAATACAAAATTAGCCGGGCATGGTGGCCATGCCTGTAATCCCAGCTACTCGGGAGGCTGAGGCAGGAGAATTGCTTGAACCTGGGAGGTGGAGGTTGCCGTGAGCCAAGATTGCGCCATTGCACTGCAGCCTGGGCAACAAGAGAGAAACTCTGTCTCAAAAAAAAAAAAAAAAAAATCCAGTCCTGCAGGAAAGTGTAACATGTGGAGGTATCTGAGGGGGACCCCCAGCAGTTCTCCCTTTTTTTTGGAGGCGCCTCTACGACCCCTGCCCAGTTCCCTGAGGGTACTGAGTTTCTGAGGGTCACACTCAAAACAGATTTTTCTGGGCCGGGCGTGGTGGCTCACGCCTGTAATCCCAGCACTTTGGGAGGCTGAGGTGGGTGAACCACGAGGTCAGGAGATTGAGACCATCCTGGTTAACATGGTGAAACCCCGTCTCTACTAAAAATACAAAAAATTAGCCGGGCATGGTGGCGGGCGCCTGTAGTCCTAGCTACTCCGGAGGCTGAGGCAGGAGAATGGCATGAATTTGGAAGGCAGAGCTTGCAGCGAGCCTAGATCGAGCCACTGCACTCCAGCCTGGGTGACAAAGCAAGACTCAGTCTCAAAAAAAAAAAAAAAAAAAAAAGAGTCACACAGATTTTTCTGATTTAATTGTCATTTATTTAATACATAGAAGCTTTCAAAACAAGGGCTCCTGGATGAGGGTGGAAAGAAGGTTGGGGTCCTAGTCCAATGAGTTTAAGGTTCCTTTCACACTGGAGCACCCAGGCTTGCTTGACCTGGGTGCCCACTGGCTGAGTGCCTGCCCGGAGTGGCCCAGTGGGGATCTCCTCCTCCCTCCCAAGCCAGGGAGAGGGATGAAGCCAGGAAAGATGGCCACCTCCCCCGGAAGAGTAGTGTCTGGCTTTCGGTGCAAGAGCCCCTTCTCTCCCAGGTGCTGGAAAACGTCGTATTTTACTGATTTCCCCCTTCTCCCCATTCCCTCCTTCCCCTATCTGTTGGAGGCTTGCAGCTGTCCTTTTGCAGTAGACACATGGTGGTCTCAGGAGCTAACATCAGCCCTTCTACAAGCCAGGGGAACACCAAACACTTGCCTGTCAATCGAGCTCCACTCAGCGGGGTTCAGACAAGCTCAGGGACCACCCCTGGCTCAGCAGTGCCGACTGTAGCCTTGTAGCAGTTACTGCTGCACACACGTGAGGGCACACAGGAAGGGTACGCATTTGATACAGGCTTCCCATGGAAATACCTTCTCAAACCTGGAGCGGGGTGAGAATGTGGCAGCCCTCGGCCCCTCCTGGGTCAGAAGCTGGCTCAGCCCAGCGTTCACAGAGGCCAGCCTCGCAGAGCCCGAGAAGAGGCCTGCGCCAGGCGTGGTCACTGTAGGATGCAGATTGTGCAACAGGAGCCAAGGGATGGGGAGGCATTCTGGTCAGAGACTCGGAAAGCTTCTGGAACAGGGTGAAACATTCATCAGGTGACCCAGGAGATAGGCTCTCCAGGAAGGAAGCCCAGTTCCAGTTCCAGCAGCAGCCAGAGTTCTCGGCATGTTAGGACGGTGGGATTCTAGCCTGGGGCGGTGGGGCGG
>NW_012106820.1:390195-394463 GCF_000951045.1 Mandrillus leucophaeus
GGGGAACGGGAGGGAGAGGACCCGGGGCGGGGGAGGGACAGAGGAAGGGGGAAAGGAAGGAGGGGTGCGGGAAAGGAGGAGGGGAAGGAGCGGTGGGAGGAGGAGGAGGGGTGCGGGAGAGAAGGCCGAGAGGGAGGCGGAGGGAAACCGCACCCCTGCCTCTTTCCTGGGCCGTGGCCAGCCGGGGAGGAAATGTTGAAATGGGCGAAGTGCACATCCGCCCCCAGGCCTAAGGGGTCTAGGGCTCAGGCCGCACGGACCCCGCCCTTCCCAGCCCTTCCTGCCTGACCTCTGCCACCGATGGGCGAGCCCCGTTGCTGGGAGGCGGTTCCCTATGGAGCCTGGACCCTCCCCCAAGTTCAGCCCGCCGGAGGCGTGTGCACTTTCAGATGAGAGCACTTGTTCACCGAATGACCGTGCGTACTTGGGGGGACATCTGGCCCCAGAACCTCGAGGAGCAGGGTGGCTAATGCCGTGGCCTGGCACTGGGAAGCGCCGGTCCTCCGTCCCTTTCCCTGCTCCTCGGCAGCCCAGGCCCCTTGGGGCGTTCTTACACTGCCTGAGGCAGACCTGGGAGAGTCCCCTGAGCTTTGCCTGCTTCGTCCTTGTTCACCCCTGTGCGTAGCTACTACCTATTACCTACCCACCCGTCCACAAGTGTCAGTGACTGATACAGGGGAGTCACAGTAATTCACACATCTATCACAAAGGGACATGGATACTCACACTTCCTTCATATCCCTACTTCCAGGCAGCCATTGTTAATGGGTGCGTGTGTACAGTTCTGGGCACACACCAACATGCACCGATGCGTGTTGACATGCTTTGTATAGAAGAAACGGGGTCAGGATATCATGAAAAGAGCTAATGGGTAATGAGTATTCATCAAATGCCAAGCTCTTGGTCTGAGCACTTCGCAAATATTAATTTAATCATCACGAACCTCAGTAAAGTTTATTACTATTACTCGCATTTTTCAGATGAGGAGCCTGCGGCACAGAGAGGTTAAGTAGCCTGCCCAGGATCACACAGCTACTAAGAACTGAAGTCAGGATTTCAGCCTGACTCCAGAGCTCATAAGGGAAACAATGAGGCCTCCCACTTTTCTATGCGTATTATTCCACGAATTACTGTTTCCACTAGGAATGTGTTCTTTTCTGCAACCAATGGAAGATTCCCAGAAGAATCTAGAAGATTCCTAAGAACTACTGGCTATGTGGGTTTGAGATTTTTTTTTTTTTTCTGAGATGGAATCTAGCTCTGTTGCCCAGGCTGGAGTGCAGTGGCATGATCTCAGCTCACTGCAACCTCCGCCTCCCGGGTTCAAGCAGTTCTCCTGCCTCAGCCTCCTGAATATCTGGGATTACAGGCACCTGCCACTATGCCCAGCTAACTTTTGTATTTTAAGTAGAGACGGGGTTTCACCATGTTGGCCAGGCTGGTCTCGAACTCCTGACCTCAGGTGATCCACCCGCCTAGGCCTCCCAAAGTTCTAGGATTACAAGTGTGAGCCACCACGCCCGGCCGTGTGTTTGAGATTTCTAGAGACATTAGTAAAGCCCTGCAAAACAGTGGGGACCTTACAGCAGCCTGCAGGTTCAAACTCCATACTGGACTCCCACCTCCCCAACCCCCATCCCCGCCCCACCAGAAAAGGACCCTCCATCCCCTTCAGGTCATAGAGTGAGGAAGAGGGAAGCCTCAACAGGCCCATATGGCCCTGGTAATGGGCATGGTGACATTTGGGCAGAGAATTCCAGGGCCCTGCATCTGCAGACATGGGACAAGCAGCGAATGCCCAATGGGAGTGCTAGTGGCATTGCCTGGCCGTGGCTCTGTCCACCTGTGGCATCATGTCCCATGGGCAAAGTGTCTGAGCAAGCCTGCTTCTGCCATTGACCTAGGGAGGCCTCATGACACCTGCTCATTGTCCAAACGTGTTCTTCCTGCATCCTCAAGATTCGGAGTGCCCTCCAAAATCAGATCTGTTTCTGTCGTTGTTACTATGGGTTAAGAACCCTCCTGTCTGATACATACAACTGATTGCAAACTTTTAATTTTTGCCAATCTGATAAGCAAAAAAAAAAAAAAAAAAAATTCCTGGATTTAGTTTACATTTCCTTCTTAATAGGGAGGTTGGGTAGAGACTTCTTGCTTTGCTCATGCCTGTAATCCCAGCACTTTGGGAGGCTAAGGTAGGAAGATCCCTTGAACTCAGAAATTCCAGCCAACCTGGGCAACATAGCAAGACTTCATCTCTACTAAAGGAAAAAACAATCCATTTTCCTCTTCTTCCTGCCCAACAGATCTGTGGCTGGGCAGCAGCTGCTGAGCTCCACTGCATTTCCTGCCTGCTTTACAGTTAGGCTTGTCCACAGGACCAAGTTCTCAGCAACAGAGTAAGAGCAGGCCTGTGATAGGAGGCTCTTCTCTCCCTGGGCCTCCAAGCTGCCTAGTATCTGGCTGTGGCAGTGCCCTAGGGGAGGTCAGCAGCGGGAGAGAAGGGTCCTGGGGTTTTGGGGGACCAGGAGGAGCAGAGCTGCTGCTCAGCCTAGACCCATAACCTGAGAAAGTAAGAGTGAGGGCTCATTTTGTGTGTTAACTTAAACATCTGGCCACATTGCTCAGATATTTGATTAGACACTATTCTAGATGTTTTTATGAAGGTATTTATTGATTGATTTATTGATTGATTGAGACGGAGTCTCACTCTGTTGCCCTGGCTGGAGTGGCACAATCTTAGCTCACTGCAACCTCTGCCTCCCAGGTTCAAGCGATTCTCGTGCCTCAGCCTCCCAAGTAGCTGAGATTACAGGCATGTGCCACCATGCTCTGCTAATTTTTGTATTTTTAGTAGAGATGGGGTTTCACCATGTTGGCCAGACTGGTCTCCTCACCTCAAGTGATCTGTCCGCCTCGGCCTCCCAAAGTGCTGGAATTACAGGCCTGAGCTACCACACCTGGCGAAAGTATTTTTTAAGATAAGATTAACCTTTAAATCAGAAGATCTTGAGTAAAGCAGATTATTCTCCACAATGTGGGCAGATCTCATCCCATCAGTTGAAGACCTTAAGAGAAAAGAGACTGACCTGCTCCGAGCAAGGAGGAATTCTGCTGGCAGACTGCTCGTGAACTCCAACTTGCAATATCAGTCTCCAGCCCACCAGCTTACTCTGCAGATTTTGGATTTACGAAGCCTCCACAATCGCAGAAGCCAAGTCCTTAAAATAAATCCCTTAAAACAGTTCCCTAAAATAAATTCTTCAAAATTCCTTAAAATAAATATGTGTGCATGTGTGTGTCTGTGTATATATATATCCTATGTAATGTCTAATATAGATCTATAATATATATTAGATAAATATACACATATTTATCATATATATGTGTGTGTGTGTGTGTGTGTGTATGTTTCTCCTATTGGTTCTGTTCTCTGGAGAACCTAATACCGAAACAGATCTGTTTTTTCATCTACCCTCTGTATCATCGGGTCTCTTAGAACAGGTGAGCCTTACCCTAACTAATTCAGAGGTGGATTCGTTTTCATGCATGTAGCTACTTCTTGTTTAGCTTCTATTATCTGCCTGCATTTTAAGGTTCTTTGTCTTCATATGACTCCAGGAATGTTATATATTAAGTATATTAACCTTTTGACTATTATATGTGTTGCAAACATCTTCTTGCAGTCAGTCACTTGTCTCTTTATTTTATTTGGAGTGGCTTTCAACCTAGAGCAGTGGTCCCCAAACCCAGGGCCACAGACTGTTCTCTGTCTGTGGTTTGTTAAGAACCAGGTTACATAGCAGATGAGTGGCAGGTGCGGGAGCATGACCGCTTGAGCGCCGCCTCCTGTCAGATCAGCAGTGGAATTAGATTCTCATAGGAGCACAAACCCTACTGTGAACTGTGCGTGTGAGGGATCTAGGTTGCACCCTCCTTATGAGACTCTAATGCCTGATGATCTGAGGTGGAACAGGTTCATCCTGAAACCATCCCCACCTCAGTCCGGGCCTGTGGAAAAATTGTCTTCCATGAAACCGGTCCCTGGTGCCAAAAAGGCTGGGGACTGCTGACCTAGAAGATATATTAGTTATGACTCTTGGTGCATACTCGTGACAGAAATCCCGCTCAACCTAGTATAATGCAGAGGACAGTTTACTGAGCAACTCAAATAATTGCCACCTTTATAATATTGAAGCTTCCCACAGGAAACATAACACACCTCTCAATGTATGTCCTTTAATACAATTAAAAATGTGTCTTCATGT
>NW_012106820.1:397328-399255 GCF_000951045.1 Mandrillus leucophaeus
TGTGTGTGTGTGTGTGTGTGTATGTTTCTCCTATTGGTTCTGTTCTCTGGAGAACCTAATACCGAAACAGATCTGTTTTTTCATCTACCCTCTGTATCATCGGGTCTCTTAGAACAGGTGAGCCTTACCCTAACTAATTCAGAGGTGGATTCGTTTTCATGCATGTAGCTACTTCTTGTTTAGCTTCTATTATCTGCCTGCATTTTAAGGTTCTTTGTCTTCATATGACTCCAGGAATGTTATATATTAAGTATATTAACCTTTTGACTATTATATGTGTTGCAAACATCTTCTTGCAGTCAGTCACTTGTCTCTTTATTTTATTTGGAGTGGCTTTCAACCTAGAGCAGTGGTCCCCAAACCCAGGGCCACAGACTGTTCTCTGTCTGTGGTTTGTTAAGAACCAGGTTACATAGCAGATGAGTGGCAGGTGCGGGAGCATGACCGCTTGAGCGCCGCCTCCTGTCAGATCAGCAGTGGAATTAGATTCTCATAGGAGCACAAACCCTACTGTGAACTGTGCGTGTGAGGGATCTAGGTTGCACCCTCCTTATGAGACTCTAATGCCTGATGATCTGAGGTGGAACAGGTTCATCCTGAAACCATCCCCACCTCAGTCCGGGCCTGTGGAAAAATTGTCTTCCATGAAACCGGTCCCTGGTGCCAAAAAGGCTGGGGACTGCTGACCTAGAAGATATATTAGTTATGACTCTTGGTGCGTACTCGTGACAGAAATCCCGCTCAACCTAGTATAATGCAGAGGACAGTTTACTGAGCAACTCAAATAATTGCCACCTTTATAATATTGAAGCTTCCCACAGGAAACATAACACACCTCTCAATGTATGTCCTTTAATACGATTAAAAATGTGTCTTCATGTAGGTTCTCCAGAACTTTGGTTATGCCTATGCCTAGATTATTTGTGATAGTTGCTGGTTTTGCAAACGTCCTCTCCAATTGATTATTTATTGGTATCTATGGAAAGTATTGGTTTTTGTGTATTTGCTCTGTGCCCACTTGCCATCTGACTGGTTCTTATATTTTATTGACCCTTCACAGGATATGAATTATGCTGATTTTAATGTCTTCTCCTGATTCCTGCATTATTATCCTGTTTTCTCCAGGGTTCTGTCTACTTCTTCTGCAGGCTGTTGGTTTCCTTCAAATGTCTGGGGGTTCTTGATTATCCCATCCCATTGGTAAATGAGTGCCCAGACAGTGGTTCTCAAAGTGAGATCCACAGACGCCTGAGTTCTTAAGACTCTTTCTGGGTGTCTGCAAAGCCAAAACTATTTAATAGGAATAAAAAAGACTTTTTTTTTTTCTGATGGGTGTTCAGGTGCTCGCTTCAGCAGCACATATACAAATGGGTGTTCAGTGGAGTTTTCCAGAGTCTACATGATGTGTATTATCACTACAGCTTGAAAGAAGAAGGAGGTATGAAAATCCAGCTGTTGGCTGGGCATGGTGGCTCATACCTGTAATCCCAACACTTTAGGAGGTGAGGCAGACAGATTACTTGAGGTCAGGAGTTTGAGACCAGACTGGCCAACATGGTGAAACCCCATCTCTACTAAAAAAAAAAAAGAAAAAAAAAAGAAAAAAAATTAGCTAGGCATGGTGGTGCATTCCTGTAATCCCAGCTACTTGGGAGGCTGAAGCAGGAGGATTGCTTGAACTGGGAGGCAGAGGTTGCAGTGAGCCGAGATTATGCCACTGCACTGCGGCCTGGGTGAGACTCTGTCTCAATAAATAAATGAATTAAATTAAACACATAAAATTAAAATACATAAAATTAAAACAACAACAAAAAAGAAAATCCAGGTGTCTATTAAGCCAGACATTGGGGAGTTTTTGTTTGTTTTTGTTTTGTTTTTTTTGAGACAGAGTTTCACTCTTGTTGACCAGGCTGCAATGCAGTGGCAC
>NW_012106820.1:399539-418415 GCF_000951045.1 Mandrillus leucophaeus
TATATATATATGTGTGTGTGTGTGTGTGTGTGTATACACACACACATATGTATAATGATGTCACTCTTCTTACTAAATAAACTATTTTTAGAAAAAATGTAGCTATTTGCTTTTTGTTTTGTTTTGTTTTTTTGAGATGGAGTCTTACTCTGTCACCCAGGCTGGAGTGCAGTGGCACAATCTCAGCTCACTGCAACCTCTGCCTCCCAGGTTCAAGCAATTCTCCTGCCTCAGCCTTCCGAGTAGCTGGGATTACAGGCGGGCGCCACCAGACCCAGCTAATTTTTGTATTTTTGGTAGAGATGGGTTTCACCATGTTGGCCAGGCTGGTCTCCAACTCTTGACCTCAAGTGATCTGCCCACCTCGGCATCCCAAAGTGCTGGCATTACAGGCGTGAGCCACCGCACACAGCCTGTATAAGTGTTATTTATGTTAACATGCCATTATTAATATTTTAAAATAAATGAATATTGAAAATTTTTTCCACTTGAACTTCTACTACCGTAAATATCAATAGATACAACTCATATCAATGAAAGCCCACTGAGACCCTCAGCCATTTCTAAGGGGGTGAAGGGTTCCTGAGTGCAGTGTGTTTGCGATCTGTCGGTCTCAACCAATCATTCTTGCCGTGCGGAGTAGTTCTTGCACACAACTAAACCGCCACTGTCTGACAACCCTGGCACCACTGGGCACTTGTGGTCATGGGGACAGGCTGGGAGGTTGCAAAGGCAGAGTGCCTTCCTGGGCCTCTGATCTGGGCCACTCTCCCTGTCAGTGTGGCTGACGGTGCCTGGCAGTCACCTGGGCAGGCCCCTGCTTCTCTCTTTGGGCCAGTGTTGGCTCTGGAGGCTCCCGGTGCATCTTTGTCTTCAGCCTGAATGCTGCACTCAGACTTGACCCTGGGGCAGGCAGGACACTGCCTCAGCCACCTGGGCAGCCCTTTGTGTGATTACCCCATCCAAGCTCTATGAGTCATTCCTTCTCCACTGCCCCCACCCTACCCCATTTCCAGACTTGAGGGTTTTTAAGATGGTCTCCCACCTGCATGCCATTGGCTGTAATGTGTTTCACCACAAATCTGATCTCCTCTGCTTTATATCTTCCAGAAATTCGCCAATGTTCTGGTCTGTTGGTGGCATTTTTCCTGGTTTTCAAGGGCTTCTAAGTGTTTTTATATTTATCTTACTACATCAGATGGCGGGGGAGATGGGTAGGAGAGGTGCAGTTGAACCTTGAACAATGTGATGGTTGGAGAGCCAAGCTCTCACGCAGTCAGAAACCCTTGTGTAACTTCAGGCTCCCTCCAAACTTAACTAATAAATAGCCTACTGTTAACTGGAAGCCTTACTGGTAACATTAAAAAATCAGTTCACACATACTTTGTATATGTATTTATACTGTATTCTTACAATAAACTAAGCTAGGGAAAATAAAATGTCATTAACATCATAAGAGAAAGTATTTACTAAGTGGAAGTGCATTATCATAAAAGTCTTCATCCTAGTTATCTTCACGTTGAGTGGCTGAGGAGGAGGGGCTGGTCTTGGTGCCTCAGGGTGGCGGAAAGGAAGATGTGGAGGAGGTGGGAAGGGAGGCAGGAGAGGCAGGGATACTCTGCCTGTATAACTGATTGAAAAACCACATAGGAGGCTGAGGCAGGAGAATGGCGTAAACCCGGGAGGCGGAGCTTGCAGTGAGCTGAGATTCGGCCACTGCACTCCAGCCTGGGCAGAGGGAGACTCCGTCTCAAAAAAAAGAAAAAAAAAGAAAAACCTCCCTGTGGGTGGACCCGCACAGTTTGAACCTGCGTTGTTTAAGGGTCCGCTGTGCTTGAAAGTGTTAGTCAGCAGTCCTGAACGAAATGTAAACAATGGTTGAATGAAGGAGCAAGGGAGCCTTAAGGGTGGGGAGGGGCGGGTGTCGGCAAGGACCTTCCTCCAAGACAGGGTTGTTGCCAGGGGCAAATGGTGACTGATGATCCACAAGAAGGTGTACCTGTGTGACAGCACCTGTAAACCAGGTGGGATCAGGGTGCGGCCTGTCGTCTGCTGTCGTCAGGAGCTCAGCAATGGATGGAAGTCCTAGGGGGACAACACACACAGCTTAGCAGCAGGTGCCTCTCCCTTTGGGCCTAATTTAGCCGATGGGAGTTTAATTTAGCCACGGGGGCGTAATTGCTAGAAGAAAAGGGAAGAAAAAACCTGATGCCCTCACCGCCTTCCAACCTTCCAATCCTGACTCTTCAGGAAAACCCTGGCTCTCAGACGTCTCCAGAGCGCCTGGCCAAGAGTGAGAAGGTGCGGGCTGGCGTGGGGGCAGGGGGGTTGGGGCGGTGGCAGGATGCTCCCCAGAGGCGGAGAGGGGCGCAGGGAGGGTGCTGCAGGCGGCCTGGGAGTTTGGGGGCGCCGCCCTTCCTCCTGCCTTGGGCACGACCGGTGGATACTGTCGAGTGTGTTGTGGTCCCCTTCTTAGGAAAAGCACAGAGAGCCCTTTAAAGATGTGGACCGGACAGCAGCAGGGGGCCCAGGGTGACCACGGTGCAAATCAGGGAAAGGAAACGTAGGTCGCCACACATTTGATTTAAAAGAAAATAACTTCCCTCCTGAAGCAGAGGCTGGGCTAGGTGCCCTGGCACAGGCACAAAACCAGAGCGAACCCTTGCCGCTGCTCTGGAACGTCGGGCCACACCCTCCGGATATGGGAAAGGCTTTCTTCTCTATTTCAAATGACCCTGTTTCGCCTTTTTTAGATGCAAATGTTTATTTGGTCTGACTTTGAAATACCTCGGTGCAGCTGAAATAATTGAAGGCAGCCCCGTAAGCAGCAGCACTTCCCGACCTTCTCACATGCAGACCCTCTGCTGGAGCCGCCAAGCGCCCTCGCGAGACACCTGAGGGGCGGCCCAGCCCCTCCCTCCCTGGGCCGAGCTGGCCGTGCCGCAGCTGGTCACCCGCACGAGGACCTCGGGGTTGCCCTGCAGACTGGCACTTCCGCAGGGAAGTGATGGCAGCTGCCGTGGAGCCAGCATTTGTCGGGGACCTGGCACCCAGGCCACCGGCTCTGGGAGAGGGCTGCGGGGCTGCGGGGCTCACCTTTCAGGGATTAGCTTGTGCAACTTGACTTGTTCCCCCAAATCCTACAAGTACAGAGGATATGCAGAAATCTGAGAGAGAAACAACCTCCGCAGCTCGTTGTTGTGGGGATTAAATTAGTAAGATGCCTAGAAAATACGATTCAGGAGTGTGGGTGCGTGTGACTTGGTGGTGGGTGGGCTCCACTCACCACCCTCCCTCTGCACCTGTCCGAGGCATTTGAACCAGAGCAACTCCATTTTGAACAGGGGCCGGTAAAATAAGGCTAAGACCTACTGAGCTGCATTCCCAGACGGTTAAGGCATTCTAAGTCACAGGATGAGATATGAGGTCGGCACAAGATACAGGTCATAAAGACCACGCTGATAAAACAGGTTGCTGTAGAGAAGCTGGCTAAAACCCAAAATGGCAACAAGATGTGTCCTTTGGTCGTCCTCACTGCTACACTCCCACCACCACCATGACAGTTTACAAATGCCATGGCAACATCAGGAAGTTACCCTATATGGTCTGAAAAGGGGAGGCATGAATAATCCACCTCTTGTTTAGTATATATTCAAGAAATAACCATTAAAATGGGCAAACCGCAGCCCTTGGGGCTGCTCTGTCTATGGAGTAGCCGGTCTTTTACCCCTTTAATTTCCTAATAAACTTACTTTCACTTTATTCTGTGGAAACGCCCTGAATTCTTTCTTGCCCAAGATCCAAGAACCATCCCTTGGGATCTGGATTGGGACCCCTCTCCTGTAACACACCCACCCAAGAAGTGCTTGCTGATCTGAGGGTTCACAGAGTCAGTGGCTGCTGTAGTGTCACCACCTTTTATAGATGAGAAAACAGCATTAGAGTTTGTTGTTGTTGTTTGAGATAGAGTCTCACTCTTTCTCCCAGGCTGGAGGGCAGTGGGGTGATCTTGGTTCACCTTCCAGTTTCAAGGGATTCTCCTGCCTCCCAGAGTAGCTGGGATTACAGGTGCCCACCAAGCCCAGCTAATTTTTGTATTTTTGGTAGAGACGGGATTTCACCATGTTGGCCAGGCTGGTCTCGAACTCCTGACCTCGTGATCCGTGGGCCTCTGCCTCCCAAACTGCTGGGATTACAGGCGTGAGCATCAGAGTTTTTAAGTCAGAACTGGAGCCTGAGCACGACAGGTGCCAGAACCCGGCCGTTCCCCGAGGCGCTGGCCTGCCGCACAAGGTCCGCCAGCTCTCGCTCTTTGGGTGTGAGGTCTGGGTGGTTGCGTTCTTGCGCCTGCGCTGTGCCTGGCCGACGGGTGTGCAGGGGGTCCTCTATTTCGCTCGGTTTTGCCTGGGACTGTGTGCCTTGTGTGCTGCGTCGTGGTCTCAGCAGTGGATCTCGGTAGGCACCGCTAGACTCGGTCCTCAGTGGCCCGCTGTGCCCTGCGGGGCACCCTTTTGTACGTACCGTTCCCCCTGGCAGTTGCCTTCCCTCCCCAGGTCCTGGATGGCTCCCACTGCTGGCCAGGGCTCAGGCCGGATTCTCTACTAGACTCAGCGAGGCCCCTGCAATGTGCCACGATGCAGGCCCTCCCAAGTGCGCCCATTGTCCCATCCTGGGCCATAGCAGCTCCTGACACAAAGCAGCAGCTCACATATGAACGGTGGTGGTGTCCCTGGGGGAGATGGAGAAAGAGGGGCTGGCAAAAACCAGGCGGCACAAACCTAGAGCGGCCTTGCCTTCACCTCACACAGCGCGGTGGGCCTTTCCTCCGCCAGCGTGACCAATTGGAAGCCAGCCTGAGCCCAGTTCCCAGCTCTGAGAACATTGTGCTTGTAATAGGAGCGAGCGGTGTGTTTGGAGTTGGTTTCTTGGGGTGGGTTCGTGGTCTGGCTGATTTCAAGAATGGAACCCTGGGCCTTCCGGGTGTTATAGCTCTCAAAGACCGCAAGGACCCAAAGGGTGAGCAGCAGCAAGAGTTATTGTGAAGAGCAAAAGAACAAAGCTTCCACAGCATCCAAGAAGACCCGAGCAGGTTGCCGCTGCTGGCTTGGGGGAGGGGAGAGGCAGCTTTTATTCCCTTATTTGTCCCCTCCCATGTCCTGTTCCTGTACTATCAGAATGCCCTTTTCTCAATCCTAGCTGGGATTGGTTAGTTTTAGAATTCTGCTGATTGGTCCATTTTACAGAGCGCCGATAGGTCCATTTTACAGAGCACTGATTGGTTCGTTTTACAATCCTCTTGTAAGACACAAAAGTTCTCCAACTCCCCATTGGACCCAGGAAGTCCCGTTGGCTTCACCTCTCAGTGGGACTGTGTTTAGGGGACAATTCCACCCAGACACAGTGACCTGACCGTGGGGTGCAAAGCTGGGGCCCAGACAGCCTTCCAGACAGCCTTTTACTATATTGGGGATGTGGCTTTATGGAGTCATGCTGGCCACTCCCTCCAGAAGAAGCCTGATGGATCAAAGATGGAAACCAAAAAAATACCGGAAGAAAATGATTAAAACAAAAAAAAAAACAACTGTTGGCCAGGCGCGGTGACTCAAGCCTGTAATCCCAGCACTTTGGGAGGCCAAGGCGGTCAGATCATTTGAGGTCAGAAGTTTGAGATCAGCCCAGCTAACATGATGAAATTCCTACTGTGCTAAAAATACAAAAGTCAGCTGGGCATGGTGGTGTGCTTGCAGTCCCAGCTACTCAGGAGGCTGAGGCAGGAGGATTGCTTGAACCCAGGAAGTGGAGGCTGCAGTGAGCCAAGATTGTGCCACTGCAGTCCAGCCTGGGTGACAGAACAAGACTGTCTCAAACACACATACACACACACACCTGTAATCTCGGAGAGGGTTGAACTCTTTAATGATCTTGCAAAACCCTGTGGCCATAGCAACATAATTGATTTATTCTACCAGATAAGAAAAAAATATATCTGCATGGCAGAAAACATCCTGCTTAAAGTTAAAAAAAAAAAAAGATAAATAGAAAAAAAATATGGCACATTCCTAAGATGGAATTTACCCTGCAGTCATGAAAAAGAATAAGGTATACTTAAGTGTATGTGAAAACAGAATCTTATGCATAATAATATATGTAACTTATGGCACAGGCAAAGGGCCACTATAAATCAAAGAAAGAAATCCAACAACTGAATTGAAAAATGGGCAACGGGAAGAAATCCTTCACAGAGAAGAAAAATGCCTCTAAACATTTTAAAATATGCTGAGTGTCATCACAATCAGAGAAACGCAAACTGAAATATCAATGAGATCCTACTTTCCACTATCAGATCAGCAAGTTCCAAACTTTGACAATGGCCTTTCGAGTGAGCTGAAGGGACATGCTCCATGGGGGAATGTAGTCACATTTAGCAGAACCGCACACATATGTGCTCTGGCCCGGCAAGCCCACTTCACAGTCTTGTCAAGACATGTAATACAGAAGCTCATCAAAGCATTGTAGTGATTGGAAAAGGATAGGAACAACTTAAGAACTATCAGGATTAATTACATCACATCCCTAGGTCAGGTCTGCATTACCATGCAGTCATTGAAAAAGAGGGCGGTGGCTGGGCGTGGTGGCTCTCCTGGTGCAATCCCAGCGCTTTGGGAGGCTGAGGCAGGTGGATCACTTGAAGTCAGGAGTTCGAGACCAGCCTGACCAACATGGTGAAACCCCATCTGTGCTAAAAATACAAAAACTAGCCGGGCGTGATGGCGGGCGCCTGTAATCTTGGCTACTCGGGAGCCTGAGGCAGGAGACTCGCTTGAACCTGGAAGGCGGAGGTTACAGTGAGCCGAGATCACACCATTGCACTCCAGCCTCGGCAACTCCGAGTGAAACTCCGTCTAAAACAAAAAAAAGAAGGAGGTATATTTAGGTCTGTGAAATGCAGCAATCTTCAGAGTATATTGTTTCGTGAAAAAGAGGAAGCTAGAGGGTATGTTCTAGACTTATCTCATTTGTTCGAATGAGTGTATGTGTGTGTGCACACAGAAATTCCTGGTAGGATGCATAAAACATGGACATTCGTATGTTTCCTCCGGTGCTATGAACCAAATGTTTCTGTACTCCTCCCCGCAAATTCATATGTAGAAATTATCAGCCCCAGTGCAATGGCATTAGGAGGTGGGACCCTTGAGAGGTTAGGTCAAGAGGATGGAGACCCCAAGCTCTCTTCCTCTTTCTCTGCCATGTGGCCAACTGCAACCTGAAGAGAGCCCTCCCCAGGAGCCAACCATACGGGCACCTTGATCTGGAACTTCCAGCCTCTAGAACTATGAGAAATAAATGCCTGCTATTTATAAGCCACCCAGTCTGTGATCCTTTTTCATAGTGGCCTGAGCTGACTGAGACCGCCAGGTAAGAGACCTGGGGTCTGGGGTAGGTAACATTCCCATTGTCTCCTTTATTCTGTTTGAATGTTTGACTCCAAGCATGAAGGACATTTTTAGTTCTTTTGTTTTTTTGGGTTTTTCTGAGACAGTCTCACTCTGTCGCCCAGGCTGGGGTGCAGTGGTGCAATCTCCACTCACTGCAACCTCTGCCCCCTGGGTTCAAGCAATTTTTGGGCCTCAGCCTCCTGAGCAACCAGGATTACAGGCATCTGCCACCATACTCAGCTAATTTTTGAATTTTTAGTAGAGACGGGGTTTCACCATGTTGGCCAGGCTTGTTTTGAACTCCTGACCTCAGGTGATCCACCCACCTTGGCCTCCCAAAGTGCTGGGATGACAGGGGTGAGCCACCATGCCCGGCCATTTTAAGTTTTTTAAAACAGTCAAAGCCATGCCTGGGGGAGGCTGCAGTCTGGCTCTGTCCCACCCTTGCCTGCTGCTGGTTGTACGTGGGGCCAGCCCAGCTGCTCCCTGGGTCAGGGTCTACAAGGCCAGCCCTGGAGGGGCAGATCCACAACACAGCCAGCGCAGCACCAGGACAGGTGCCCTGGGCTGAGGTCTGCATGGGGCAGCAGAGGCAGAGCCTACCAGACCTGCAGACATTTCTGCAGTTGATTATGTTCTTACTTGTCCCTAAGATGAGCACTTACCTAGGCGTCGCTGATGCCCTCTGGTTGGGGCAAGGGGGGCGTCCCAAATCTGATGCTGGAGCAGCAGGGGATCCCCTGTGGGTAGAGACCAGCAGGCAGGCTCTGTGCCGTGGGCTAGCTGGTGCACCCAGGACACCTCAGCTCACACCCTCCTGGGAAGGACTGCCAGCCACTTCACAGGCAGAGCACAGAGGTGCTGGCTCCACCCCCTGTGTGTGGGTGGCCCTCTGTAGTCACCAGCCTGGCTGTCTGCCTCCTTGTTCCAGGCATGGTCTCAATGGCCTCAGGCCCTCCCTCCTGAGCCTGATTAAGAAGCAAAGCACTCTGCAGTAGGGGACACCCTCTTCTTAGGAGGAGGCGGTGATTCTCACTAATAAGTGCTTTTCTTCTACCACATCGTGTACATTAAATGTTCTTTTGTTGTTGTTTGCTTTTTTTTTTTTGGATACGGAGTCTTGCTCTGTCACCCAGGCTGGAGTGCAGTGGCCCAATCTTTGCTCACTGGACCCTCCGTCTCCCAGGTTCAAGCGATTCTCCTGCCTCAGCCTCCTGAGTAACTGGAACTACAGGCATGCACCACCACACCCAGCTAATTTTTGTATTTTTAGTGGAGACAGACAGGGTTTGACCATGTTGGCCAGGCTGGTCTCGAACTCCTGACCTCAAGTGATCCTCCTGCCTCACCCTCGTAAGTGTATATTTTTCTCTTACTTTTTTTTTTTTTTTTGAGAGGGAGTCTTGCTCTGTCACCAGGCTGGAGTGCAGTCGTGCCATCTCAGCTCACTGCAACCTCTGCCTCACAGGTTCAAGTGATTCTCTTGCCTCAGCCTCATGAGTAGCTAGGATTACATGTGTGCGCCACCAAGCCCAGCTAATTTTTGTATTTTTAGTAGAGACGGAGTCTCACCATGTTGGCCAGGATGGTCTAGATCTCTTGACCTTGTGATCCATCCTCCTTGGCCTCCCAAAGTGCTGGGATTACAGGCGTGAGCCACCACGCCTGGCCATGTATATTTTTCTAAACAGACACCTGACCGTGCTGAGGTCATCCATTGAAATTCCCCAGCACTTGCTGGCTTCCCTGAATTCAGCTGAATTGTACGTGCCCACTGCTGCTGGGTAACCTATGGCAGGCACAGCTGTGGGATGAAGCAGGCAGTGTACACACATTCCACTGCACAGTCTGTGGCCTGGCCAAGCCCCTGGGCATTTGAGGCTCCGGGCAAGGCTTCGTGTCCTGACAGTTTTGGGTAGGGGCAGGAGGTGGGTGAGCCCAGATCCCAGCAGCAGGCATGGCTCCCTGGATTTTCATGTCATCTGTGCCGTCTTCTACCAGGATCCTGCAGCAGCTGAAGGGAGACCCCTCTCCTTTTAAGGGTTAAACCCCCAATGGCACAGAGCAACTTACCTGCCCTTGCATGGTGAACACTCCCATCTTTATCACATCAGTAATTCTTGCTAAAAGCAGATGTAATTTTGAAGGTGGGTAAAAGTAACTTGAAAAGTCGGTGGGCAGATGGCAGAGAGCCTGCTCATCCTTCTTTCAAACTGTCATCAGTCGCACAGGTCTCAGCTGCCATCTCATACTATTATTATTGCTATTTTGCATGTGTGCACACCTCTTTCCGTGGGTGTGGAGGGAGGGGACTGAGCAAAGCCTCAGGGAGGCCACATACGTTCTCAGCGCCATGCTTGGCTGGTGACTGGTCATGCACCATTGGCAGGGCCTGGAGCACGTGCAGGGAACAGAGTTCCTGGCTCTGCACACTCAGCATGTGTGTTTCATACTGTCACCTGGCTGGCTCCTCTTTCTGGGTTTGTGTGAGCAGAACAGAACACATGCTGGGGACAGGGCTTGCCTGAGGGGCTGCCCAGGTCATTTCCATCTTGGCGATGATGACACCACCCTGAGCTCATTTATTCTTCACAGCAATCCCAGGAGGTGGGAACCACTGTTATCCCCATTTTCCTGATAGGTAGACTGAGATGTGAGTGAGGGGAACAGACGGGACGAAGCTAGGACCCAAGGACAGGTGAAGGCAAGGAGGGAGGATGCTGCTAATAATCAGGGCCATTCATTTGGCCCGACCCAGAAGCTTGGGCAAATGGAGGCAGCTGGCACTACAGAGGCCATGGGGCAGGAGCAGTGGGGGCCAAACCAGAGGGCTTGATCCGCACTCTGGGAAGCTGTTGAGATCCCAGGTTCCTTCCACGGCATGCCTCAGACGAGCCTGGAAGTTTATTCTTTGGGGAAATTGTAGAGAGGTGGCTCTGGGCTCAGGCACTGAAGGACAGCAGAAGGCGGAGGTGGGGCTCTGGACTAAAAAGGGGTCCAGGTATAAGAAGAAAGACTTCGCCTACGCTGAGGAGATCCCCAAGACCCCCTCCCGACTCTGCTCCCAGGAAGTTGGCAGCATGACCTACATGCCCCAGGCAGGGCACATGTCCCTCAAGAGGAGACCTAAACATGTTTGCAGGTGAGGGTTGCCCAAAAAAAATCTGCTATAGCCGCCGGTCTAAAATCATCCCCTGCCAGCAAGAAGTCTTCAGTGAGCTCTTCAGGGCTGTGCCCTTGGAGATGAACCAACTGTCCGTGGTCATTGAACACAGGAGTGAAGCAACCAACATGCAGCACAACCAGGAACACGTAGGGAAGAGGCACTCGGAGGAAGCAGAGGGAAGGGGCAGAGCAAAGCTTAACATGAAGCCCCTATCAGTCACATTCTTGGGAGCTGACAGAGTAGATTGCATCCAGGAAACAAGATTGGCATTCTAGGCCAGGCATGGTGGCTCATGCCTGTAATCCCAGCACTTTGGGAGGCCGAGGTGGGCAGATCACCTGATGTCAGGAGTTTGAGACCAGCCTGGCCAACATGGTGAAACCCCATCTCTACTTAAAATACAAAAATTAGCCAGTCATGGTGGCCCATGCCTGTAGTCCAGCTACTCAGGAGGTTGAGACAGGAGAATCACTTGAACCCGGGAGGTGGAGGTTGCAGTGAGCTGAGATCACGCCACTGCATTCCAACATGGGCAACAGAGCAAGACCACACACACACACACACACACACACACACACACACAAGATTGGCATTCTAGGAAAAAGGGATCAAGGGATCATCAAAGCTCAAGAAAGAGGACATTTAATAAATAGGATAGAAGGTGGAGTCAAGAAAATTGCTAGAAAAAAGACAAAGAGATTGACAATAAGACACCAAAGACAACTAGCATGTCAATCAGATGATTCGGGGTGCCACTAATTAGAGTTACAAAAGGTGAGACCAGAGACAAGGGGGAGACATTTTAAAATAAATAATACAAGAAAATTACCAAGTGAAGAATGGGAGCCTCTGAATGGAAAAAGCCTGTTAAGGGCCATCATTTTAGAATTCTACACCAAGGCGTGTCACCATACGATCTGAAAGCATTCAGGATGAAGAGAAAGCCTTGTAAGCTGGAGGTTGCAGGGGAGAAGAACAATACACACAAAGATTTAAGGATGAAATGACATTAGACTTCACAATGGCAGCACTGGAAGACAGGTGACAATGGAATAATGCCTTTGAAATTTTGATGGAAAATCATTTTCCACCTAAATTTCTATATCTTTCCAAATTATTTTTCAAGTATAAAATAGTATAACTGCATTTCTAGGCATGCAACATCTTTAAAACCCTTGCCTCAAGAGATACTGGAGGATGCGTGCCACCCAAACAAGCAAGTAAACCAAGAGACAGGAGGACCTGGGGTGCAGGAAGCAGGACCTAGCCCAACGGGCAGGCCAAGAGAGGCCCCAAGGTAACAGTTGGTAATAACAGAACAGGAAGTCAGAGGGCCCTGGGAAGAAGGCCTCCAGGGAAGGGGAACTGCCAGCCTATGGGATGTGTTGGAGTTTGAAGCAGTTGTTGATAGGTGTTTGGCAGAAATGTGGAAGCATCTGGGGGAAAGTTAGCCTTAAGGACATTGACAACTTGACAGAAGGAAGCATTTTCCTCTGGTGCAGGCGGCAGGAGTGGATAATGAGAAAGGAACAAGTTCATTGCACACTATTGGGCTCTGCAATTAACACAATTTGATAGTCCTAGTAAGGTAAACACTGATTATTAACCCCAAATTATGATCTAAAGATATATTGGGATGATGGGTGGGGGAGGAAAGTGGGAATACAGTGAATAGCAAGTGTCGAATCACCACTATTATGGTAGAAAGTCAACAAATAATGTCAAAATATAATGAATAAAAATAGCCGTATCTCCTTATGTTTTCAGAAGCAGATTTAAAGAAGGAAAGCGGTGGCCCCTGGACTCTGGAATGAGAGAGACGGGGAGAGAATGCTGCATAACTGTTTGGACTGTACACTGCATGTGTGCATCACTTTTCTAAAAATACAAAATTCATAAGGAAGAGGCAGCCCTGCCAGTTGCTGGCTGCCATTGTGAGCTCTTTGGAGAATGGGATGCGGGTGCAGGAGTGAGGGCAGTCAGCAGCAGGGGGGCCAGGAGATTCTGGGCAGTTTGAGTCTTTAAGAAATGGAAGAAGTTTCCATCCAGTGGGCAACTGGAGGCAGACATCCTGGATGTGAGAAGCCAGCAGGGCTTTTCTGTCTTCTGCAGGAACTCCTGCTAAGCTGTGGCGGTTGCATTTGTTGGTGGGAAATGGCCCACAGAAGAATCCAGCCCCCAGTGCTGAGGTGCATCTGATGGGACTAGGAGAGTGATGATCCCTAGGCAGCTTGGAGAAAGTAAGTGGTAGCATGGCTCCTTTGTGGTGGGATTGGAAGGATGGAGGGGAAAGGAGGTTGGGTGAGGGCCTCTGCCTCTCAGGAAATGAGGCTGAGTCAATATGGTGGGAGCAAGGCCAAGATTCCATCTCATGCCAGGAGACAGAGCCATGAGTCCCCTGATTTCAAGGACCAGGTGAAATCACGGTTCTTGTGGCCCTTTCCTTTCCTTCATTGGGGTCTGTGCTGGCCCCTGTCACTGGCCCTTGCTGAGGGAGGGGCAGAGAGGTGGTCTGCAAGGGAGGGAGGAAATGGGAACCAGAGAGGTGAGAGGCAGAGAAGGGGTTTGACTGCTGGAGGCAGCTTAGGGGAAGGCTGACCCTAGCCCCAACTCAGCAGAGCCAGGAGGCAGAGATGTGCATGGGTGGTGTATTAGTTACCTATTGCTGGATAACAAGTAGCCCCAGAACTTAACAGCTTAAAACAACATACATGTATAGTTTCTGAGGGTCAGAGATTTAGGAGCAGCTTAGCTCATTATTCTGAGTGTCGAGGACACGTGTGAGATTATAGTTGAGCTGTCAATTGGGGCAGTGGTCTCCGAAGACCGGACTGGGGTGGAGGAACTGCTTTCATGTTCTCTTATGTGACTGTGCGCTGGAGGCCTCTGTTCCTCTCCACATGGGCATCTCCAAATGGCTGCTCAGGAGGTGGCTTCTCCTGGAGCAAGTGATCATACAGAGATAGAAACAGAGAGACAGAGAAACACAGACAGAGAACATAACCAAGAGAGAAGCCATGGTGCCTTTCATAACCCAGCCTTGAAAGCGGCATGTCATCACTTCTGCTGTATTCTGTGGTCCTAGATGCAGTGTGGAAGGATTCCACACAAGGCTGAGAAGGCTGGGAAGCAAGATCACTGGGGGTCATGTTGGGGGTCATCTCGAAGGCTGGCTGAGTGCAGCTCATCAATTGGGCACCTACTGTGTGAGAGACTCTGAGCTTCAGGCTGTGGCTGTGATAAGGTCTTGAAGAAACACCTGCTCCCAAGGGACTTAGGCTGTCAGTGGAATTCCAGTTCTTCTGTCTGTATCCCTCACTGTAACCAGTCCCTCACTGTATCCAACACTGTAACTGTATCCCTCCCTGTAACCAAGGGATACAGTGAGTATCCCTCACTGTAACACATACACACACACAACTTTTAAAAATTGTTATCTATTTATTTATTTTAGTTTTGAGACAGGGTCTCACTCTGTCACCCAGGCTGGAGTGCAGTGGTGCCATCACAGCTCATTGCACCCTTGACCTCCTGGGCTCAAGTGATCCTCCCACTTTAGCCTCCCGAGTAGCTGGGACTACAGGTGCGTGCCACCACGCCCGGCTGATTTTTGTATTTTTGGTAGAGATGGGGTTTCACCATGTTGCCCAGGCCGGTCTCGAACTCCCGAGATCAAGCAATCCACCCACCTTGGCCTCTCAAAGTGGAATGAGATGACAGGTGTGAGCCACCGCACCTGGCCTTCAATCCTAATTTTAAGAATAGAATCGTTGGCTCCTATCTGCTTCCCCTTTTCAGTCTTACCACACTTCCATGTTCCTTATTAGTCTTGTGCTCTCTCTTTGCTGTAAGTTGGGCATATTTTGTTAATTCCACTCATCAGATGGGAAAACTGAAATCACAGAGATAGGCCAAGTATTGGCCAGAGGCCTGACCAGTGGTGATGAGCCCAAGGGTGGGAGGACCGGGAACAGAGCTAGAGGCTGCAGGTTCCTTAGACGCCCACCTCCAGTGGTGGCTTTCCCGTTCCTTCTTACGTTCCACAGATGTCTCTGTTCTAGGCACTGGGGACATGTCATGAACAAAAATGCTCCAGCCCCTTCCCTATGGAGCTTATGGCCCAGGAGCGGGACCAGTGTCGGCCCAAGTATTTCACAGATAAGTACTAATTACAAATGGAAAACACCGATTTGAAGGCAAGTGCGGGTGAAATGAGACTGCAGGGATCCTGACTTGGCTCAGGGCCCGGGAAGCGCCTCTGAGGAGGAGGCCCGGAGCCGCGGGTCATTCCCGCCTGACACCCGATCAGAGAACAAAGAGGCCCCAAACCTTTCAGTTATCTTCAGGCTAATATTAGCGTGAGAGACATGTGAATAATTTACTTTTTTCGCAACAAATGTTGTTAATACCTCAGGGTAAAAAGGAAAAGATGGAGCCCCAAATTAAACAATGAAGACAACCTTCAGTGATGTGTTTCTGCATCAGGCAAGGTGTCTTCTTATGGGAACAGCAGAATCACCCAGAAACAGTGGTCTAATTATAGCAGTGCCATCTGCGGCACTAAAATAAGAATGATTATCAACACTATCTTTCAGGCTTTTCACTAAGTCGGAACAATTCGCTAAAAATAATCTGTACTGTATCTGCAACGCCCCCAAACAATGTGTGTTTTCCCGTCACTGCGACTGCCAGCTCCCCACGGGCCGGGCCAGGAGGCCGAGGGGGCCGTTCAGCCTCGCTGGCAGCCTTGTGCCCTGTTGGTTGGCTTTCGTTGTGAGCATTGTCACTGGAGCAGTGGGAGGTGGGTGGAGGGAAAGTGAAGGCTGGATTCCAGCCAGCTCGGGAGGGCCACGCAGACACCAGCTTGATTGAAGAAGGCTGGGTGCGTTTCCCAAGAGCCTCCTGGGGGTTTCAGGGCCCGTGGCCAGATCATCAGTTCCTGGAATCCTGCTTGGTCCAGAGGGAATGAGTCATACCCCCACCCCCAGCGTAAGGGATGAAAATACAGAAGCCAGACGCGAGTTCCCTTGTGTTCCATGGGGAGGTTTCCTTTTAGATTAGAATACGTAGGTCCCCAGCCCAGGGCACCCCTTCCTGAAGTCAGAATTGCAGTGGAGTCTGCAGGGTCACAAAGAGGCCCAGTAAGCATAGCGACTGAGCTCAGAAAGGCGGGTGGAGCAATGATGTCATTTCATCCTGGTCATAGGGCCACTGTTGCCTATATAGAACATTTGTGTGAATAAAAAATAAAAATAAATTTTAAAAAAGAGACCTAACCTAATCTAGTGTAGGGCATGCACTAGATTTCAGAATCCACTTGCCTCCTGACTCAAGGGAGTCTTTGAGTAGTATGCAACCTGTACAACTGTTCATGGCGCTCTGTGGTTGCCATAGTCATGAGAGTTCATGTATGCCCCACAGCACCAAGGGCCTCTTCCTCAAGCCAGAAGAGGCCCTGCTTCAGACTCAGCAACTCTTTTCCCTGAGCAGAGCAGGCTGGAAGCATTCAACACTGCCCTTCGGATTTCCTTAGGGCATGGGCAATAGTGAATTCATGTTGGTTAGTAAGTTCTTAGGGTAATGATTTTCAAGCTGTGTTCTGGGGCTCCCGAGTGTTTCCAGGAGGAGCTCAAGGCTGATGGGGTAGGGGAGGTAGGCTGAGCAAAGAGAGTCCTGGGCCCTCACCCCTGCTTCACCGTGGAGAGCTCGCTTTTTCTTTCTGCCTACTTGTTGGACTGCTAAGTTAGAGCTACTTTGGAAGACAAGATGCAACAGAAAAACTGCCCTTAAAGGGCCACGTCCAAAATGTTCATCATGAGATAGGGACTAAATCATGTGTCCAGATGTGTCCATAGAAAAGTAACAGGAAATACGAGGTGACATCATCCGGACCCCAGTCTGGGAAAAGGAGCTGGTTAATTCAGACAAACCTGCCTACTGGAAACAACTAGAAATGTTAGAACATATTTAAAATATTCTTTAAAAAATTTGTATTTTGTTTATCTTTTAACTGACATATAATAATTTTAAATATTTATGGGATACATAGTGATGTTTTAATACATGTAAGGTATGGTGATCAAATCAGGGTAATTAGCATATCCATCATCTCAAATATTTATCATTTCTTTGTCTTAGGAACATTCAATATCTTCCTTCTAGCTACTTGAAACTATATATTATGTTATTGTTAACTATAGTCATCTTACAGTGCTAGAGACCACTAGAATTTATTCCTCCTATCCAGATGTAGTTTTTTGTTTTGTTTTGTTTTGTTTTGTTTTGAGACAGTCTCACTCTGTCACCCAGGCTGGTGGGCAGTGGTGTAATGTCAGCTCACTACAACCTTCCCTCCCAGGTTCAAGCCATTCTTCTGTCTCAGCCTCCGGAGTAGCTGGGACTATAGGCACACACCAACATGCTGGTTAATTTTTATATTTTAGATAGAGAGGAGATTTCACCATATTGGCCAGGCTGGTCTTGAACTCCTAACCTCAGGTGATCCACCCTCCTTGGCCTCCCAAAGTGCCGGGATTACAGGAGTGAGCCACTGAGCCCAGCCCAGATATAGTGTTTTAATCCTTTAACAAATCTCTTCCCAGCCCCTCCTTCTCCTACCCTTCCCAGCCTCCAGTGTGCTCTGTTCCACTCCTTACTTCGATGAGATCAACTTTTTTAAGCTTCCACATATGAGTGAGAGCGTGTGGTGTTTAACTTGCTGTGCCTGGCTTATTTCTCTTAACATCATGTCCTCCAGTTCCCTCCATGTTGCATGAATGACAGGATTTGCTTCTTTTTATGGCTGAATAGCATTCCATTGTGTATATACATCACATTTTCCTCATCCAGGCCTCGGTTGTTGGACAGATAGGTTGATTTCATACCTTGGCTGTTGTGAATAGTGCTGCAATAAACATGGGGGTGCAGATGTACCCTCAATATCCTGATTTCCTTTCCTTTGGGTAAATGCCCAGTAGTGGAATTGCTGGATATATGGCAATGCTATTTGTAGTTTCTGAGGAACCTCCGTACTGTTCTCTATAGTGGCTATACTAGTTTACATTCCCACGAATACTGTATAAGAGTTTCCTTTTCTCCATAGCCTCACCAGCATTTGCTATAAAAATACTATCTTAAAAGTGCCAAAGAACCAGCAAGATAATGAAGAACTGCCAGGCCAGCTTCCGGGGAAAGTATGCATTAAAAGGGATAAGAATATTGGGGCCTTTGAAGCCCCTTTGGCTTTAAGGGACAGAGTTGAGGCTCAGGGGCCACCCAAGGTGGGGAGTCAGGGTGGAGGCCCTTCCCACACTGAAGGCCAACACCCTTGGGGTAAGGGTGAAGCAGCAGGCAGCCACCTCAGGCAGCAGTCAGGGGCACCTGCACCAGGTACTTCAATCAAAGGTAACTGAAGACAGGGAAGCGGGAGGCAGGTTTCAGAGGGCTGAATTTTCTACCCAGGGAAAAGTTTTTTCAAGAATAAGAAAAGTATAAAGACTGAGGGAGTTCATCACCAGCTGACTCTTCTTGCATTTCAGTGAGAAGGAAAGTGATCTCAGAGGAAGGTTTGAGGAGGAAGAAAGAGTGAAGAACAGGAAGTACTGAGAGGGTGAATAAAAGCAACCATTGATTGCATAAAGCACTGTCTTAGTTTTCCATTGCTTAGAACAGAATACTTGAAACTAGATCATTTATATGGAAAAATAATTTATTTCTTTCAGCTATGGAGGCTGAAAAGTCCAAGGTTGGGGACCGCATCTGGCAAGGGCCTTCTTGCTGGTGGGGACCCGTGGCAGAGTCCCAAAACAGCTCAGGGCATCACATGGAGAAGGGACTAAGCGCGCTAGCTCAGGTCTCTCTTCCTCTTATAAAGCCACCAGTCCCACTCCCATGATAACCCATTAATCCATTAATTCATGAATAGACTAATTCTTTTATTGGAGCAGAACCTGCATGACCCAGGCACCTCTTAAAGGCCCCGCCTCCCAACACTGCCACACTGGGGATTAAATTCTAACATGAATTTGGAGGGGACAAGTATTCAAACTATAGCAAGCAGTATTAATAATGTCTAGTGGAATTAAGAAAACCAAAAGAGAGTTAAAGTTCTAGATAAGAAAACATATATTCCTGGCCGGGCGCGGTGACTCACGCCTGTAATCCCAGCACTTTGGGAGGCCGAGATGGGTGGATCACGAGGTCAGGAGATCGAGACCATCCTGGCTAACATGGTGAAACCCCGTCTCTACTAAAAATACAAAAAAAAATTAGCCA
>NW_012106820.1:421540-422792 GCF_000951045.1 Mandrillus leucophaeus
TTCTGCCTCAGCACCCCCAATTAGCTGGGACTACAGGTACGTGCCATGACACCCAGATAATTTTTGTACTTGTTTTTTTCCTTTCTTTTTTTGAGTTGGAGTTTTGCTCTTGTTGCCCAGGCTGGAGTACAATGGTGCAATCTCAGCTCACTGCAACCTCCGCCTCCCAGGTTCAAGCGATTCTCCTGCTTCAGCCTCCCGAGTAGCTGGGATTATGGGCAGGTGCCACCACTCCCGGCTAATTTTGTCTTTTCAGTAGAGACGGCGTTTCTCCATGTTGGTCAGGCTGGTCTTGGACTCCCAACCTCAGGTGATCTGCCCATCTCGGCCTCCCAAAGTGCTGGGATTACAGGCATGAGACACCGTGCCCGGCAATTTTTGTACTTTTTGTAGAGACAGGGTCTTACCATGTTGCCTAGGCTGGTCTCGACTCCTGAGCTCAAGTGATCTGCCCACCTTGGCCTCCCAAAGTGCTGGGATTACAGGTGTGAGCTACTGTGCCTGGCCTGAGACATAGAGTCTTTTTATGTTGTCCAGGCTGGTCTTGAACTACTGGCCTCAAGCAATCCTTCTGCTTCCACCTCCCAAAGGTCTGGGATTACAGGTAGGAGCCACTGTGCCTGGCCCCATCATTTTTTATTTACCCTCTGTGTTCTCATCGATGTACGTGACGTTTCATGTGACAGATCAGTGGTTGTCACACGGATGCTACAGTACCCTGACTGGCCGGGGGGCAGCGATGAGGGCTTCCATGACCACTTGCCTTCTGCTCCCTCATCTCAGGGTGGCCTCTGAAGGCCCCTGCTCAGGTTGGGGGCTGTGTCCCTGCAGTTCAGTGAAGGCACCTGTGTGCTGCTGAACCCTCAAGATGTCATGAACCAGGCTTTGTGGGGGAAAGTGTCAGCGGGATGGTGGCACAGTCCTGGATCTTGGAGGATGCTTTCCGTGAAATCCTCTCATTTTGCAGCTGAGAACCCTGCACTTTGGAGAACCCCAGAGCTGCTTTCCGTGAAGCATGGAGAAAATGAGAATGTGAACACAGGCCCTTGGACTCCCTCCAGAGCTTTGGTTTCCCTCCCCACTTCACTGAGAAAGAAAATATGAGGTTGACCGGGTGCGATGACTCGCGCCTGTAATTCCAGCACTTTGGGAGGCTGAGGTGGGAGGATCACCTGAGGTCAGGAATTTGAGACCAGCCTGGCCAACATGGCAAAACCCCGTCTCTACTAAAAATACAAAAAATAAGCCTGGC
>NW_012106820.1:426011-427998 GCF_000951045.1 Mandrillus leucophaeus
GGCTCACTGCAACCTCCACCTACTGGGTTCAAGTGATTCTCCTACCTCAGCCTCCCACACAGCTGGGATTACAGGCGCCCACCATCACATCTGGCTAATTTTTGTATTTTTAGTAGAGACAGGGTTTCACCATGTTGGCTAGGCTGGTCTCGAACTCCTGACCTCAGGTGATCCTCCTGCCTTGGCCTCCCAAAGTGCTGGGATTACAGGCATGAGCCACCTCGCCTGGTCAGCTATGAGAGACTTGTAAAACACAAGATTACAGGACAGTTGAAAGTGAAAGGCTGGAAAAAACATATATGGGTTCAAAGAAAGGGGGTGTCATATTAATATCAGACAAAAGACTATTTTGGCATAAGCATTTTATTAGAGGCAAAGAGCATCAAGTAATAACAATAAAAGACGCTGTTAAAATCGAAGCTCAGACGTGCACAGCCCCCACCATGACTCCGTCCTCCATTGCACTAACACTCGGGTGGCAAACTTAGAGGAGGACTGGCATCTACTGGCCAAGTAACCTTGCCCATTTGATTACTCAGTGCCTCCCCCGGGTGGATTCAAAGATCCTCATACCCTGTGCCCACCCTCATACATCTATCCACTGCGTCTTTCCTGAGCCTTTCTGTCCCTGAACTTCTGGTCTCCTCCCAGGCTCTTGACCATAAGCCCAGCCACTCCCCACTGCCCATGAATCCATGGATGTTTTTACCTTAGGCCTTGGACACATGAAGTGGATGACCAGGTGCACCACAGAATGCTCTGCCCATTAGGAAGATGTTCATCGTCAGTGGATGGTGACTATACAGCAACCCTGCATGGCGCTGTGGTGCAGGTACTATCCATCTTTGTCTTACCCTGACATACTGGATTGATCCATCCATGAACTGAGCTCAGGCTTTTTCCTCCTCTGTTACCTGGTCACGGAAAGCTCACCATGAGGTGTGAGGCATGAAGTGCGAGATGAGGGAAGAGATGGCAATACCCAGAGTTGGATGACAGGATCTGGAGCCTGCCTGTGGTTCATCTAGCCCAAGAATCAAAGCATAGCTACAGAACAGGGCTCTGGCCTGCAGAGTCCCTTGTGGATCTGGGAGCCACTCAAAACTAGCTCAAACTAGCAACCTTCTGTGTCAACTGAAAAATGGGTCAGAGCAGTTCCCACATGCAGAGTATTATGTCTCCAAAACCAAAAAGCCCCACTACTGATTGCTTTTTCTCTTCTTAGACTTAGAAGCCCGAGGTAGAACAACTCACCCTTTATTTGCAAGTGTAACCCATCATGCCCTAGACTACTGGGCTCCTAGAAACACTACAAATGGGACAGGCCCCTGAATCCTTCTAGGGTTTATCTCCTACCCTCTAGAGATTGTGTCTTCCGTGGTATCAAGAGAACTTGTCACTTCCTGCTCTTCAGGTCTGGTTACCATGGTATCACCAACACAATGGACCAGGGAGCTGCTCTGCGGAAAGCTCATACGGCCCCATTCCCTTCCTGAAGACCATATTATATCAGAAGACAGCAGAATCAACCTAGCCCATGGGCAAAGCTCTGAATGTTTGCTTTTGTCCACCACATGTGAATGCAAGCTGCTTCTGACCCTCCTTCTGATGGGTATGGAACAGACGGCGTTCACCAGATCAACAGCTACATACCCATACCAATGTCTGTGTTCATCTGCTCCAATGAAGAAGCTCCATGTGGCACAGCAGCTGCAACTGAGCTACTGGATGGGAAAGTTTATGGTAGTCCACTGTCATCCGCCATAATCCGTGCGGTCTCTGCAGGGAAGATACTAATGATTCAAATTCTAGTGAATTAAATGGGGGATAGGATGGGGACCACCACCTTGGCACTCTTAAAGTCTTTGATGGTGGTCCGACTTGCTGATAGTCCTCCATTCCACCCTCCCTGGGCATAATATCATTTTTTAAATTTTTTACTTTATTTTTGTAGAGATGGAGTCTTTCTTTTTTTGTTGTTTTGGTT
>NW_012106820.1:429138-435196 GCF_000951045.1 Mandrillus leucophaeus
AGACATAGAGTCTTTTTATGTTGTCCAGGCTGGTCTTGAACTACTGGCCTCAAGCAATCCTCCTGCTTCCACCTCCCAAAGGTCTGGGATTACAGGTAGGAGCCACTGTGCCTGGCCCCATCATTTTTTATTTACCCTCTGCGTTCTCATCGATGTACGTGATGTTTCATGTGACAGATCAGTGCTTGTCACACGGATGCCACAGTACCCTGACTGGCCGGGGGGCAGCGATGAGGGCTTCCATGACCACTTGCCTTCTGCTCCCTCATCTCAAGGTGGCCTCTGAAGGCTCCTGCTCAGGTTGGGGGCTGCGTCCCCTGCAGCTCAGTGAAGGCACCTGTGTGCTGCTGAATGCCTAAGATGTCATGAACCAAGCTTTGTGGGGAAAGTGTCAGCAGGATGGTGGCACAGTCCTGGATCTTGGAGGATGCTTTCCGTGAAATCCTCTCATTTTGCAGCTGAGAACCCTGCACTTTGGAGAACCCCAGAGCTACTTTCTGTGAAGCATGGAGAAAATGAGAATGTGAACACAGGCCCTTGGACTCCCTCCAGAGCCTCAGTTTCCCTCCCCACTTCACTGAGAAAGAAAATATGAGGTTGACCGGGTGCGGTGACTCGCGCCTGTAATTACAGCACTTTGGGACGCTGAGGTGGGAGGATCACCTGAGGTCAGGAGTTTGAGACCAGCCCGGCCAACATGGCGAAACCCCGTCTCTACTAAAAATACAAAAAATAAGCCTGGCGTGGTGGCAGGCACCTGTAATCTGAGCTACTTGGGAGGCTGAGACAGGAGAATTGCTTGAATCGGGGAGGCAGAGGCTGCAGTGAGCCGAGAACATGCCATTGCACTCCAGCCTGGGCAACAGAACGAGACTCTGTCTCAAAAAAAAAAAAAAAAAAAAAAACTGAGGTCGGTTTGTCTAGATCTTTGTAAATGATAAATACAAATTTTAAACACATAGCTGCATTTAACAGCTGAAACAAGCCATTCTGAGGTTGAGAACACAGCCTGCCCAGGTCCAGTTGAACTTGATGTGGCCTCATGCCGGGGTCTGCTCTGAACAGCGGCCTTCATGGAGTTGCCTTGTCTGTGTCAGGTGTCCGCTTGGGCCTTTCCAAAGCCAAGGGGACTGATGGCGGCACCAATGGGCTGACAGAGGCAGACTGGGAAGCCTGGTGGCTGCACACGTCCCACAGACACCCACTCGTCTAATGACAATGCTTTGGGCTGACTAAAGCAGCTACCGAGAGGGACCCTGAGAGGCGGGAGGAGAAGCAGAGCAAGGTGGAGATGGGGGACCGCGTCTTCCAGGAGGCAGGGCCAGCCCAGCATGAGAATTGGGGGCTAGGGGAGGAAGGGCAGAAACCGGCCTAGGCCTGGCACACAGCAGATGCCATGCTGTCAACTCCAGGCTGGTGTGGACAGGCTCGGCCACTCTCTGGGGTCTCTCTCTGAGCCTCTGAGCAGGTGGGCCCTGCAGAGGCCCCCAGAGGCCACTGGGGTCCATGAACATTCTCCAGGGCCAGAGAAGACCATAGAGACAGCAGAAGCAGGAATGCCCTCTTTCCACCAGACGCCCAGCGCTCTGCAGGGCCAGAGGGCCATTATCGTGGTGTGGTGGTGGTGATGGTGGCGATGATGACACCCAAATCCATGGGCTAGGAGACTGTCACCTCACATAGCCCCGACACCCAGCTGCAAGCCCACGCTTGAGATATGATGACAAAAGCTTTGCACTTGGGCTCCACAGCCTTTTGCTCCTGCTAAGGGACAGCTCTCCCTGGGATGGGGACTTGTCTCATTGGGCTGGGCTCAGGGAGTTTCCTGAGGTGTGTGTTTCTGGGGAAGATGGCAAAGAGCAGGTCTCTGGGGTAAAATACGGAGAGGGGCTGCAGAAAGCTTCTTACTGTGCCTCAACAGCCTCCACCCTTCCCTGCAGCCAGCGAGGGCGGGCGGGAGGCAGTCGGCTGCCAGAGCCTGGCCTGTGCCTCTCCGAGGGCCTCCTGCCTGTGCCTCTAACACTGCACTGTTCACTATGCATGGGCCTGGGCACACTCAGAGGGTGTGCCCAGCAGAAAGCTTCAGGAACACTTTACCTGCCCCGGGCCATTCCAGGCTGTCCTTTAGAGGCCAGGCAGACACAGGCAGCTCCTGGGCCACTCTTGGGTAGCCCCTGCAGGTTTTGAATTAAACGTTTGAGGATTTCACATAGCAGAAAACCAGTTTTTTGTCCTGCTAGGAAAAACTGGATGATTTGGCATTCCCACAGGCTGTCATTGGTGGGAGTGGTGGGCTCAGGTCCGGGTTTAGCCCCTACAGCTGGCCTTGCTCACCCACCAGACCCCTGCAGGCCTCTGAGTAAGGACCCTCCACTGTGGCTCCATGCAGAGACGTGTATTTTTTATTTATTGTTATTTTTATTTTTTTGAGATGGAGTCTCGCTCTGCTGCCCAGGCTGGAGTGCAGCTGTACCATCTTGGCTCACTGCAATCTCCACCTCCCGGGTTCAAGCAATTCTCCTCTCTCAGCCTCCAGAGAGGAGCTGGGATTACAGGTGCCCGCCACCATGCCTGGTTAATTGTTGTCTTTTTAGTAGAGATGGGGTTTTGCCATGTTGGCCAGGCTGGTCTCGAACTCCTGACCTCAAGTGATCCGAGAAGTGTAGTTTTAAAATAAAGGACTTGAAGCGAAGTTGTGCTCCTTTTTCAGCCCTCATGTTCATTCCTAAGGGCTGCATCACTATAGTGACGCTAGGACTCATTTAATAATGACAACATCAGACCCTAGGTAGCACTTACCCTCTCTGCTGGGCATCACCGTCTCAGGAAACTGAGGCTCGGTGAACTTGAGATCCCTCACCTGAGCCCTGCAGCTGGTGAGTGGTGGAGCTGAGACTCACACCCATGCTGAGGAACGCCAGAGACTGAACCCTCCAAGTTCAGGCAGATATTCTTCCAAACATTCTCCTCCACTCAGTCACTTCATGACAGGGTCCTCTGCCTAGGAACCCCGGGTGCCTGATCGTTCTCACGGCTCACAGCCTGCCCCTCTTTGTAGCCTTTGGGCTGGGGTCCCCCTGTGATCTGAGGCCGGTCACCTCTGCATCTCCGGGTTTCTGTCTGATTCCAGTCCCTTCCAGGGCAGAGGTGGTCCCCATGTTGAGGGGCAGGGCAGGGGGCAGCCTGGAGCCTGTGCTTTCTGCTGTCTCCATGTGCAGCCTGTGTGAAGGCCAGCAGCCTCACGGTCCAGTCACGGCACAGTGTGACAGTCACAGACAGACAGGCCGAAAAGGCACACAGAACAGACAGCTATCTTTGTTCGGGCTGCCTCCTTTCCAGCCCTGATTACTGCAGGAGGACTCTTGGATTGATCTGAGATAACAGAGTGGGCTCCTTCTCTGCACATTCCAGTGGCAAGACAGAGTTTAGGGGATGCCAAGAGGCCAGCACCATCCACGACTCACTCCTATTTTCATGTAAAGACTGGTGTGCCAAGCATCGCCTAGATGTGAGTTGTGCTGTCCGGCATGAAGGTGAGACTCTCTGACCCCCAGCACCACCCCATGCCCAAGACCGGAGTCACTGACCCAGCCTGGGGCCAACGGCAGAAGGGCTGCCTGTACCCACACTTGACTTCTGGGGTCCTGAGAGAGAGGAGTGTCCCAACCTCTTTTTGCCCCCTTTGGGCAGAGGTTGGGCCCCAAGGTGACAGACAACCTCAAATCCTAGCTCACTTGGGGTCCTGAGACATGGGCTTCTCTCCATTCTGTTTTAGAAACAATAAAAGCAAAAAGGCATGATTTCAAGGCAGAGAGGAAGTCTTTGACTGTTCTATGTTCTTTTCCCTTGTCTCAGGCATGCAGCGTTGCCTGGGAAGGGGCCTGCAGACCTTAGATGACTTGCTCAGTGCAATGGACAAGCAGCCCTGTTGTCAAACGCTCCCCACAGGAAGGTAAAATCAGAACCCGTGGGTTACCAGAGGGTCAAGCCTCTCCAGTGGGGCTTTGCCCTAGGAGCTGTGAGTGCAACTGCACATCCTTGCAGGCAGCTTCTTGCATATTTCCAGTTTCCAGCAGCACCCTGCATTACAGAGCCTGCTTCAGAGCAAGCCCCTAGACCCAGAGTTGGCTCCCAGAGGAACAGGACCACTAGAACTCATCAGAGCCCCTAATAGAACATCCTGCCACTGGCATGCCACTCCCCATCCAGAAAAACTTGAAGATCCTCAGCGAGTCGGTGCCCAGAAATCATGGGTTAAAATTGATTTTGGACTTCACAGAAGTTTGATTCTGAGCCTGCAGGACCCAGTCCTGAGCTGAGCATTCTCCAGGTTGGGACTCCAGTCTCCGTGTGCTCCATGTGCACTCTGAAAGGTGGCTTCCAGAGTGTTCCAAACCACCAAGGTTTGAGCAGAGCCATATGACCACATTTGTTTGCGTGTATCCCCAAGCAGTGAGAGATCATAGTGAAGGGTGCCTTTGGCTTCAGTCTGGGGGTGATGCTTTTAATCCCAGGAACAGCTGAATTATTCCCCCAGATCCAAAATTTTGGTCATGTCCCCAGAAGGCAGCCCAGCTGGGGAAAATGATGAAGGTGGAGGCTGGCTTCCTGTGGGGTCACAAGAACCTGCAGGTGACTGGGAGAAGGTCTCCTCCAGCCTGCTTTTCCACTGGTCACATTACATGCCAAATGCGTTCTCAACACCCTTTGTCTTCTCCATCAAATAGATGTCTCTGGGCTGGCTCAGTTTAGACTCAGTCAAGACCAGCTGTCTACACATACTTGCCTCAAGTTATTTCTCCACAACCCTGGCATGTAGGTAATGGTACAGATGAGGAAACTGAGGCTCAGAGACATGAAGTGGTGGGGGCAGGGATTTGATTCCAAAGCCCACGCGCTTGACTCAATTGCTATCTGCCTCCCTGCAGTGTTGAGCAACTGGCCCTGTGACAGATACAGCAGCAGCATCTCCAAACTGCACGACAGAGACTGAGCCCAGGGAGTTAGCTAATCAATTGGGATCACAGGGCTTATTAGGGATGGATCAGGACCCACCAGCTGTTAGCTGGCCCCGTGTTTGGTCCCCCATCCCCACTGTGATGGTTTTAAAATAGTCCACAAATGCTTTGCTATTCCTCCCATCAAATCTCCTCTCCATGAGTGTGGGTTGTACTTAGTGACTCATTTCTAATGAATAGTATGGAGAGAAATGATAGTGTGGAAAAAATAGTTACTTACGTTTAAGGATTGTTCTCTCGCACAACGTGTGTCTATCTGCAAATAACTCGGAGCTCCCGGAGGACAGTAGTCGCGTCATAGTCGTTTCTTTTATTCCCAGTACCTTACGCTCTGCCTAGCACACAATAGCTGCTTGATAATTATTTTAATACACAAATGAATTGAAAGAAATCATGCAAAATGTTGTCACTGTCATTTCTCCAAAGATGTTTATGGGTTCAGATAATCAGCGACTTAGAAAGGTTAAAGCTTAGATTTCACCGAGAGAAATCATTAGCAACTCTCTACCATGGTATGGTCAAAGCTAGGGGCTTACAGAATACAATGTTCATTGTGAATCCTTTGGCTTTTCCACCTAAATCTGTGACAATTCCGGATGCTACCTTAAGCCAGAATTATTTTCTTCTTTTTCAGGAAAATCAAAAGATTTTTAGACTCACAAATGCTATGAATTCAGAGTAAGAGATAAGTTTCCTATGAAGAGCTATTCCAAAATTTTTCTTTTTCTTTCTTTTCTTTTTTTTTTTTTTTTTAAGACCGAGTTTCACTCTTGTCGCCCAGGCTGGAGTGCAATGGTGTGATGTCAGCTCACTGAAACCTCCACCTCCCAGGTTCAAGTGATTCTCCTGCCTCAGTCTCCCGAGTAGCTGGGATTACAGGCATACACCACCACACCTGGCTAATTTTTGTATTTTTAGTAGAGACAGGGTTTTGCCATGTTAGCCAGGCTGGCCCCAAACTCCTGACCTCAGGTGATCTGCCTGCCTCAACCTCCCAAAGTGCTGGAATTACAGGCCTGAGCCACCGCCCCCAGTCTTTT
>NW_012106820.1:435531-441206 GCF_000951045.1 Mandrillus leucophaeus
TTCTTTTCTTTTCTTTTTTTTGGTAGGGATGGGGTCTTGCTATGTTGCCCAGGCTGGTCTTAAATTTCTGACTTCCGGCTATCCACCTCAGCCTTCCAAAGTGCTGAGATTACAGGCATGAGCCACTGCACCTATCCTCAAATGTTTTAATAAACAATAAAGCATTTAGGCCAGGTGCAGTGGCTTACGCCACTTATCCCAGCACTTTGGGAGGACAAGGTGGGCAGATCATGAGGTCAGGAGTTCAAGACCAGCCTGGCCAGCATGGTGAAACCTTGTCTCTACTAAAAATATAAAAATTAGCCAGGCATGGTGGCTCGCGTGTGTAGTCCCAGTTACTCGGGAGGCTGAGGCAGGAGAATTGCTTGAACCCAGGAGACAGAGGTTGCAGTGAGCCAAGATCATGCCACTGCACTCCAGCCTGGGCGACAGAGCAAGACTCCGTCTCAAAATAAATAAATAAATAAATAAATAAAGCATTTAATAAAATGCTCTTTTAAGGGGGGGATTTCTTTTGTTATTTGCCAGAGAATGCTGTATATTAAATATTTTAAGCAAACATACTAACTTTAAAATTGTATAATAAAATATATATAATAAAATTATGCTAATGCAAAAACTTCTTATGAAAAGCCTGAAAACTAATTCTTATAATTAATGCACAATAATATATTTAGCTATATTTTGAGTTCATAAAACAAAATGAATCATTATAGCACTTTCATACTGTATGCAGAAAATCACATTATGTGGAGAATATATGTATATATACATAATATATATATAATATGTCTGTGTCACTGATCCTTCATTGAAATTGAATTATCTTAGGCAGAAAATTCACTATGAAGTTGGTGTCAGTGACAATACACAAATTATGTTATGATATATTATTTATAAACAATAAAGTTCAATAAAACAACTTTAAAAAAAAGAATATGGCAGAAGTGACGGAGTGTGACACTGGAGACTGGGTCCTGAAAGGCACTGTGGCTTTTCCTCCTCACTTGCCCTCTCTCGCCTCTCTTGCTCTGGAGGAAGCCAGCTACCATGTCTTGAGCACGCTCAATGGCCCATGGAGACCTCCAGCCAATAGCCACCTGGGTAACCTTGGATGCAGACCTCCAGCCCCAGTCAAGCCTTAGGATGCCTGCAACCCTGGCCGGTGTCTGGACTGCAACTTCAGGCGATGCTGAGACTGAACCACAGAGCTGAGCGACTCCCAAATTCCTGACCCTCAGAAACTTCATGAGATGATAAACGTTTGTTATTTCAGCTGCGAGGCTTGGGAGTAACTGGTTACACAGCAGCAAATAGCTAATAAACCCATTCCACTTCCCCTTTTTATGATCTTCCGTCACCATGTGCTTGGCACCACTCCCACCCCACTCCAGAGGAAGTCCGTTCCGGGAAGAAGTGAGGATGCTTCTGGACGTTCTTCGGCACAAGAGCACGGTACAACTGCTCAAGCCGTTTCTGGAGTATTTTCCAAGAAACTCACCTTCTTCCAAAGGAGGACGAGATCCCAAGGCTCCTCCAGGCCACAGCCTAGAGCTATTCCTGATCTTTTTCATCCCAGAGGACACTCCAAGGCTGTAAACTAACTGCAGTGAGTCATAAATGAGAGGGAGCCATGCCCAGGGTACTGGTCCCTCTGCCTTACTGCCCAGGGCCCAGGAGCCCCCTGTGAGGAGCAACAGCAGCACCTCCAGGTTCTGAAAAAGTGGACGAAACGGGGTAGTGTGGGCCGAAAGCTGGACAGAGAGCAGCGGCGGCCACCATAGCAGGCTCATCTGTGAGAGGAGCAGGGGCAGCCAGAAGCAGCCACAGCCCTCCTGGAAGCCTCCATCTTGGGTGACAAGTTGTGCCCCATTTCTGAGAAGAAACGCATGCTGCTACTGACAGCGGTTGCCTCTGGGGCGGGCGACTGGGTGGCTGGCTGGGAAGGAAGACACATTTTTTATTCTGTGTACCTGAGTGTGTCTACTGAGTGTTGTTCTGTGTGCGTGTGCTACCTCTTTAAAGATAGATCAACTACATATATTTAAAGTTATACCTAATCAATGACTAAACTCTGCTTAGGTGTTCCTAAAAAGGAGGAGTTTGTGGTTCCGTAAGTTTGGGGAACTGAGCTAATGAGCCCCCTTCCTGGAGTGACACCTTAGTGTATTCAGGAGCTGAGAAATTCTGTAATCGAGGATCATGTTTAATCTGCTTAAACCTGAATTTTCCAAGTTTGTTCTACCGCATAACTATTTTTTCATAAACTCTGTATAAATAGCCCTGACTATAAATAGCTAGTTGTGTGTTTTATGCCACAAAGCTCAGGTCTGGGCCGCTGACAACATAGTCCCAGTTACGCACCCTTGGACACCAGATGCAGGGCCAGAGGGAAGGACCTGAGGGAGGGCAGCGTGTTGTGGCCAGATGTCGGGACGGGAACTTGAAGCAATCGAGCAATTCGGAGCTTGGAAAGGGGATCTCCAGAGAGAAAAGCCCCCAACCTACTCCACAATTTTCCCAAGCACAGGCCTGTGAGTTTTCATGCTGCCGCCCAGGCTGGAGTGCAGCGGCGCAATTTATGCTCTCTGCAACCTCCACCTCCTGGGTTCAAGGGATTCTCCCCCATCAGCCTCTTGAGTAGTTGGGATTACAGGCACCTGCCACCAAGCCCAGCTAGTTTTTTGTGTTTTAAATACGAACAGAGTTTCACCACGTTGACCAAGTTGGTCTCGAACTCCTGACCTCAAGTGATCTGCCCGCCTCAGCCTCCCAAAGTGCTGGAATTACAGGCGTGAGCCGCATTCCTTCATTCTTAATTCACGAATTCACTCAACATACACCATGTTTATGGCCTGGGCGGAAGTGAGCTTCGCTGTCTGCCCTCAGGAAACTCACCTCTAGTGAGGAAGATGTGCAGAAAACCAGCAGGCGGAGACAGTGCAGCCCCTGTGGGCCTAGGAAAGCCTCTTCCAGAAATGGCCTGTGTGCCACACACAGAGTGTGAGCTGCACTCAGTCCAGGGAAGAAGTGTGGAGGGCGTGCCAGCCACCCTAGGGAGCCCAGGGCTTCAAGGAGCCGAGAGCAGGCAAGTGGGGCTGCAGCCTGCTTGGGGCTGTGCTGGTGGCTGCCAGGGTTCCTGCCCACACCCGCCTCCTGTGCTCTGCTCTGAGGCTCCGGGTTCTCTGCATGTGCCAGGTGCCTCACCTGCTGGCTTCTGGTTAGGCCCTGTGGTAGCAACTAGCATAGGAGGTGTGGCAGGAGCGCAAAGGCAGGAAGAAGACAGGAATGTCCGTATCACAGCATGGCAGTTGTAGCAGCAGGAACTGGATGATTCTGAACCCCAGAAGCCCGAGCACAGGCGGCACCTTTATCAGCAGTCACAGCTCTGGCTAAAAAGCTGCCTTCTCCTTGATACAGAACAGCAGTGCCAGCTTCTCCTACAGCCCCGGCCTCTCCGCTGGGGCAGCAGCAGGTGCTGACTCTGGGCTCTAGCCCAGGGGTGCAATGGGTTGAGTGTTTATGTCCTTCCCAATTTCATATGTTGAAATCCTAACGCCTGTGGTGATGGTGTTGGGAGGTGAAGCCTTTGCGGGGGGTGATTAGGCCCTGAGAGCGGAGCCCTCATGAAGGGGATGAGTGCTCTTATACAAGACGCCTAAGAGAGACCTCTCGTCCCTTCTACTATGTAAGGATGCAGCAAGAAGTCACCGACTATGAACCAGGAAGCCCTCACCAGACACTGATTCTGCTGGTACCTTGATTTTGGGTTTCTAGCCTCTAAAACTATGAGAAATAAATTCCTATTGTTTGTAGACCACTCAGTTTATGGTATTTTGTTATAGCAGCCAGAATGGACCAAGACAAAGGGAACTAGTGATTCTCATCTGTCATACCTCCCCTTCTTCCTCTTGTTCTCTGGCCTGCTCTTCCCTTCTACTCCTTTATCCTTCCAATACCTTTGTAATCAGTTCTCTGCGTGATGTGTGAAATACCTAGCACGGTTTCTGTCTTTCTGGCTGAGTCGGCACTGCTTCAGGAAACAGACCCTCCAACTTGGGTCTCTGTGGGTGGGTTGTTGACCTGTGTGAGTATGAGAATTTGAAGGCAGAGATAAACTCATTGCCCATGGAAAATAGGACACTGGTGACCTGTGGCACTGCAATTACTTCATTGTCACCTGTGGTTGCTTGGAAGGGAGCATCTACTGAAGATAAAACTTGGGGACAGCAGCCGGGCGCAGTGGCTCACGCCTGTAATCCCAACACTTTGGGAGGCCAAGAAGGGAGGATCACGAGGTCAGGAGATCGAGACCATCCTGGCCAACATGGTGAAACTCCGTCTTTACTAAAAGTCCAAAAATCAGCCGGGCGTGGTGGCGGTCACCTGTAGTCCCAGCTACTTGGGAAGCTGAGACAAGAGAATGGTGTGAACCCGAGAGGTGGAGCTTACAGTGAGCCAAGATCGCACCACTGCACTCCAGCCTGGGCGACAGAGCAAGACTCCATCTCAAAAAAAAAAAAAAAAAAAGACTTGGGGACAGCAAGTTGCCACCATACTTGACCCTTATGGCAAAATTGCTGTCCACAAGGACTGTGGGTGGATGGCTTCAGAGGTCACTGAAGGGATTACAAATAGGACAATAAAGATAAAGACGAGGAAGAAGAACAGAATGAGGAAGAGGAGAGGAAGAAAATGGATAAAGTGGACCATATTAAAATGAAGAACTAATTTCAAAAGATTTATTAAGAGAATAAAAAGAAAAACCAAACTGGGAGAATGTGACACATATATTGGATAAAGGACTTATGTCCACAATATATAAAGAGCTTCTAGAAATCAACAAGAAGACAGAAGACAATCCAACAGAAAAAGTGATTAAAGAGCTTGAGTGAGCAGTTCACAAGAAAGCATGCCCTAGTGGCCAACAAACATATGAGAAGATGCTCAACCTCATTAGTCGTCAAGGAAACACCTATCAAAACTACAGTGTGTCAAAACCACAATGAGATACCACCTCACACACAAAAGAATGGTTATATTTTTAAAAAAAGAAATAAGTGTTGGTGAAAATGTGGAGGAATCAGAACCTTTATACATTGCTAGTAGGAATATTAAACGATGCAGAGAGACACTTTGGAAAGCAATCTGGTAGTTCCTCAAAAGTCTAACCTAGAGTTACCATTTGACCCAGCAATTCCACTCCTAGGTAGAGTTTCCAAGAGAAACGAAAACATATGTTCACTCAAGAACCTGGGCATGAATGTTCATAGCACCATTAGTCATGTGCTGCTATGTTCATTGGCTGCAATGTTCACAGGAGCCAAAAAGTGAAAACAACCCAAATATCTACCAACTGATGAGTGGATTAACAAAATGTGATGTGTCTGCACAACAAAATGGCATTTGACCATTAAGAGGAATGAAGTACTGTACACAGGCCACCACATGAATGAACCTTGAAAACATCATGCTAAGTAAAAGACACCAGTCACAAAAGACCACATATGACCTGATTCCATACATATGAAATGTCCAGAATAGACCAGGTGCTGTGTCTCACACCTGTAATCCAAGCACTTTGGGAGACGGTGGTAGGTGGATGGCTTGAGCTCAGGAGCTTGAGACCAGCCTGGGCAACATGGCAAAACCTCATGTCTAAAAAAATACAAAAA
>NW_012106820.1:446146-453891 GCF_000951045.1 Mandrillus leucophaeus
AAAAAAAAAAAAAAAAGATCAAAGCAACACTTTGTAGTAGACAAACATTGGAAACTACCCAAATATTCATCAACAGTAGAATAGACAAATAATTGCTTTTATCCTCGTATGTGAAAACTTCATAGCTGTGAGTATCAACCATGCACAATCACACAGAACCACAGAGATGACTCTTAGACACAGAGAGCTGAGAGAAAGAAGCCAGGCCCTAAAGTACAGACTACATGAGTCCATTCATACAAAGTTAAATAGGCAGAACTGCTAGCTGGTGTTAGGGTCAGAGTGATGGCCACTCTAGGGGGTGGAGGGTAGGCCTTGGAGGGGAAACTCTAGGGTGCTGGCCATGTGCTTTTGGCCTGGACGCTGTTACACAGATGTGTGCTTTATGTCCGGTTGTACACTTACAATTTGTGTACTTTTTCATTTTTTTAGGCAGAGTCTTGCTCTGTCACCCAGGCTGGAGTGCAGTGGCGCCATCTCAGTTCACTGCAGCCTTCGCCTCCCAGCCTCAAGCTATTCTCGTGCCTCAGCCTCCTGAGTAGCTGGGATTACAGGCATGCACCACCATGCCTGGCTCATTTTTTTGTATTTTTAGTAGATGGAGTCTTACTAGATTCTCCAGCCTGGTCTTGAACTCCCGGCCTCAAGTGATCCTCCCACCTCAGCCTCCCAAAGCACTGGAATTTTAGGTATGAACCACGGAGCCAAGCCCCTATAAGTAGTCCTGAGACCTGGTGGCACCTACAGCTTCGTGTGCCCTCCAGCCAATGCAGCTCTCCTTCACCTTCTGCCTGCATCTCGGCTACTCGGGGCTCTTTACCTGGTGGGATCATTGAGGCTTCATTTGTGCCTTTGGTTGTTGCTGCACTTCCTCACTGACCTTTATGACTGGACAGCAGGTACTTGGAGGAACCCCAGAGGCCCCCTGGCTTCTAGACATTCCTTCTGCCTTGCTGTATAGCAGCACCCAGCTTCCCCTTGGTAATCAGGGTGGACCACCCCGGACAGTAAAGGGCCTCCCTTTTTGCCTCATGAGATGCTCAAGATGGCCAAGCGTCAGTCTCAACTTCCAATTCAGGGAGCATTGGCTGTGTGTGCTGGTGGAGCAGTCCCTCCCTAGGGACGTCAACCTTCAAACAAATACAGCTCCAAGTCGCAGAGGTGGGAAGGAAAAGCTGGGCAAGGGGGCTATTAGATCTTACAATGAGAGGAGCCGCTACCACACATACCCCTTGATTCCCGGAGCTGTGTATTCAGCCATGGGAAAAACACCATCCACCTCTCGCGGGTTCAGAGACAGCACTGGCCCCACAGATAGAGTTAAACAGCAGAACTGTGTGGTCTGGAGGCTGGAAGTCAGAGATCAAGGCGCTGGCAGGTTTGGTTTCTAGAGAGGCCTCTCTCCTTGGCCTGCGGGCAGCCACCTTTTTATGGCCTTTCCTTGTGTGTGTGAGCCCCCAGTTCTCTGCGTGTCCTAATCTCCTCCTCTTATAAGGACACCCAGTCAAATTGGAGTTGGGCCTACCCTAGAGACCTTATTTTAGCTTAATTATCTCTTTAAATATTTTATTTCCAAATATAGCCACGTTCTGGGGGCCTGGGGGGTTAGGACTTCAGCATATCAATTTTGGGGGGACACACTCAGCCTGTAAAAACCTGTTTGGCCCGCCGGAGGCCTAAATACCATGCTAGCCCAGGAAAGCACAGGACATAGCTGGGGTTGCAGAGGGGGACAGTAGAGATGGGAAGACGGTGCAGGCCCCGGAAGGCGTGGGGAAGTACAGTCTCTGGGGGGGGTCTGCTAAGTAGAGAATCGGAGAGGGCACTCAAGGCAGCAGGAACAGCACGTTTCAGGGCATGGAGCAGCAAAAGGCATGCACCTTTGGGGTAAGTCAGTGCAGCTGAAAGACAGAGCTTGGCAAGCAGCAGCGCCTGTGGCTAGCAGGGACCCAACCTCCCAGCTGTTGTTTGATGGGCACTGGGTCCTTGTCAGGATTCTAAGTCAGGAGGGACAAGGTGAGAAGTCACTATGTCCTGTCAAAGATGCATGGATGGGAGATGGGGCCTGGGATTTGTGTCCCACGCTTGCCACTGGCAACCCGTGCTCCTTTGTTGCAGAGTGAGGGCTTTGGAACCTCAGGGATCTGGTCTAAACTTCCTGCTCGGCGATACCAGTTGTGTGAGCTTGGGGACATGACTGAGCTCAGACTCCAGATTATTCAGGTGTAAAGACACAGGTTATTGTGGGGATTAATAAGGTAATGTAAGTGACATATGGCAGAGTAGACACGGTTCGCCTTGGCTTCCTTTGGCTTATCTGGAAGTTGTTTTCTCTGTAAAATGAGGTAGGCACAAAGATTTTCTGGGGGGTGCAAGAGGACTCGGATGGGCCAGTCCAGTGGGGAATCATGGGCTGGCTGTGGTCTGAGGGGCTGCCCACAGGAGTCCAGGCAGAGGAGGGTCTGGAGTTGAGAGCTGCAGGAGCCCTGAGCCAGCACCATGGGGCATCTTCACCAGCTCATCCCCAGCCTCTCCATGTATGGCCCAAAGCTGGCATTTCTGATTTCCAGGCTCTGCTTCCTGGCACTCCGGATCCCAGAGAGGCTCATCCTGGGACTCAAAAGAGGTGTGCTGTGGAGAGGAAGGAGGCAGAGGCAGCCTGGGGGAGGAGGGAAAACCCGGCATGGGGGGTATGAAGACCTGTTTATTTTTCAAACTGGTTCCAAAGATTTGTTCGGGAATTACTCCAGGGGAGGAGTCCCCCCTGTCTTTGGTGATGTCTCTGGCATGTTAAGCATTTCAGGTAGGATTTTGCTTGGGGAAAAATATTCTGCAATAAACACACACACACAAACACACATACAGACACACACACACACACACACACACACACACGCAAAAACAACCAGGGACAAATTAATATCTAAGCTCTCTTTCTACTGCACATAACAGTGGCCTGTCCACAGTTCCCCCCAGATCCCGGGTAATCCCTTATGGAGAGGGACCTTATTTTACATTGTACCCTCAGGGCACAGCCTGGTGTGGCAGGCAAGCCCTTGATAACTGTTTACTGTCGAAGCTGAACACCTGAAGGGGTCACACTACAGGCCAGCCTGGTGGACATTCGACAGAAATCAAGAATTTTATTTGGCCCTATATCTGTTGCTGTTCATCCGTGTCACACTTACCACATATAAACAAGGCTGCATTGAGATTCTGGAAGGCAAACACACGGCCATATGCCATCTTCTCTGGGCACAGTAAATTGTGTTCTGGGGCGCGTGTATATGAGCCCCACACCTTCAGCGCCTCTCAGCACTTTCCTGGGGTCTGCTCTGTCGGATCCACATGAGGTGACTTTGCCCCAGCCACACTGGATTAGCGCAGGGATGTGCACTTGACCCAAGCCAGGTCAACCAAAGCCCCCTCCTCAGGAGTGTGGAACTGGCCCCAGGAGATCCTAGCTCACTTTATGGAGACATAAACTTGGGGGGATTTGGGGCAGTCATTTTCCATGGCAGGGTCTGGGCAGCACAGGGCACCTGTCTGCAGAGGAAGGAGCTCCAAGCCAATGCAGAGAGAGTTTGAGGTGATTCTGCCGCACCCTCCCCTGGGCTCCTTGGAGCTCCAGTGGGGCTTCCTTGCCCTAAGTTCCTCTTTCAGTGTAAAGTCAGCTAGAATTGGTGACTTGCAAAAGACCTGAATCATGCACTGACTTTTTTGCAGGCCCTCTCTTGCTCTAGAGAATCAGGCCTAAGCACGCAGACCCTGGAAACTGAAAATGCTTTATCCCACAGCACGTGCATAGTTTTCGATGCATCATTTACCCAATGAGGCTGAACCCGGAATTGGACTTCTACCTGTCCGTCCTTTCCAGGTTTTAACTATGTCCTAGCTCTCTTGACTTGAGCTGGGAAATTCCCTATGCCACTTGGACTCTACAGCTCTGCTCAAAGGCCCTGACGTAACGCCCCCCTGAAAGCCAGGGCAATCCCACCTCCACAGTGCTGCCGCCTCCACCGCGCTATCTTCCCGAACCTCTGCTCTCAGCTTGTCTCTCCCCAGCTTGGGTCCTGAAAAGGTTCTACTGAGCACAGTGCCTGCTCCCAGCCATCTGTCTTGCCCTCAGCCATGTGCCAGCCACACACTAGCCAGGCCTGGCCTGTCCTGCTCTCACCCTGTTCCCTCCCTAGCCGACTGGAACCCCACTCTCCCCTCCCCACCCAGCCGACATCTGCTGCTTCTGGGACCAGCCCCACTGTGTCTGGTCTGACCGTCACGTGCTTCTGCGGCAGCCCTTTCCTAGGTGACCCGTCTGCTGAGAGCAGAAACTGAGGTGGGCAGGCCTGCACCACCTTCCCCTTGGCCCCTTTCCAGTGCTGAGTGTTCTGCCTGGCACAAAGCCAGGGTTCCGCAAATGCTGGTTGAACCGAAACCCACTGTGGTTGCCGGTTCCTGAGCTGGTCTTTCTTCCCGTTCCCATGCCCAGCTCCCAGCCACGAACTGCAGGCCGAGCCTGTGGCCAGGCTCCCTCTCCTGTAGCCCAGAGAGTGTCTTTTGGCTGGGGGTGCTGCTGTCGGGACCCTGCTGTGCCTGCTGCCAGGCCCTCACCAGCCTGCTCTGAGCAGCTGGGCCACACTGACCACCTGCCCTGCCCTGCTTGGCAGTCAGGAAGCACTTCCTGTTTCTGCTTCTGAAATGGACTGCCAGCTCCCGGGGGCAGCAGGGAACTGGCCCCAACACCCCTGCCATCCACCTGAGTGGCAGCTAGGCTGCCCTGCAGCCCTCCCTCACCCCTTCTTGTGTCTCCTGCTATGGGTGGCCTTCAGGAAACATGCACTTAGCAGGCTGAGGCCTAAACTCAGCTATGGGCTTAGGGTCCAGGGGAGGAGCCCTGGGGAGCAGCACCCAGAAATTTTTGGCTTTGAGGAGGGGATGAGGGGCAGGGGACAGAGGCGGCTGTGAGGTCCTGGGCTTGGGGACCCTAGGGAAGGAGTGAGGCAGCCTTAGGGACCCCATACAAAGGTCCCCAGGCCTCACACGAACCCTCCCCAGCACCCCCCGTGACCCCCACCTCTCCATCCTGGACTGAGCACTGGGAGGGGCCTACTGGGAGGAGAGGCCCCACTGTGGGGCATGGGGGAGTAGGGGGTGTCAAAGGGGCACGGAGAGAAGGCATTGCAGGAAGCACCTTCACCAGGGCTGGCCATAAATAACCCCCGGGCAGAGTCCATGCCAGTGGTTCTCACCTGCAGACCTGCCCCTGCCTCCTGCCTTTCCCTGTGCATGCTCTGAGCCCGAGAGGACGACTAAGAGAGCGTGACAGAGGGGCTTCGGGATGCCGCCTCCGTGGGCAGCGGGTAGGCTGTGGCATCCCTTAGGGGGTAACCCCACTTCCCAGACTGCTGGGCTCCAGGGAATGGGGCGGCCAGAGGACACCCGCCCCCACCTCTGCACTCGGTGGTCCTAGGGCCCCCGGTCTGCAGGGTCCACTGGGGCAGCAGCTAGAAAAATGTCTGGCTGCAAGGGACAGGGGCCTACCCCAGAGGCTTAGGGCAGCCGCTCGTTTTCTGCCACAGCAAGAGGTTTGGGGCAGGCAGCTGTGCACGTTCAGCTCCGCTATTCGAGGGCCTTCCGGGGGGCCTCCCTCCTGGTGTGGTGCTCTAGACACTGGGCCACCAGCAAGGGGTGAGGAAGGCAAAGGCCTTGCCTGCTGCGGCACTGCTGATGTCAGGGAAGGAACAGACTTTCCCAGCCGGCCTTGGTTAGGGTCTCAGGCCTCCCAAGCTGTGAGCGAGGCTGGGAGAGTGAACGGGACTGTCGACATGGACTTTGACCACGGCCGCTGAACAACGCTCGGGGTAGGCGGGATGTGAGGATACTGGAGGGCTCTCCACAGCGACGGCTCTTGGTGGCTGCCGCCAAACAGGGCAGGGTCTGGTGGTGGGGCAGGAGGCTCAGGGACCTGGAGACTGGCACAGGGTGGCCTGTCTGGGTGGAAGCTCTGAGGAGTCCCTGGGAAGGTCCCAAGCCCCAGGGTCAGGAGTCCCTTCTTAGGCTGAGGGGGTGTCCACACCGGGTGTGGGAGGCTGCTCAGGTTGGCTGGGCACACAGCTGTGAAGGCAGCCCTTTGACGCGCCTCGATGGTGCAGGGAGAGAGCTGGGTGGTCTTGCAGTCACCAGGCTGGGGCTCCAGCCCCACGTTACAGCCTTGCTGTTGCCCTCCAGTGACCCCTTGCATCTTGGAAGTGAGACAACGTGTGGTAAACACCTGACACCTGGGTAGTCCTCAGAGGGGGCCGCAGGGTCAGCTGGGGACGCGGAGGGGTGAGACGGAAGAGAAACTGGGATGGGACTGACTTCCAGGAAGCCAGGACATCATGGGGCCCCAGCTCAGCCTGGCCCAGCTGTCAGAGGGGCTGCTGGTTCAGAGCCTGGGGCCTTCTCCAGTTGAGATGCCAGTGCCGGGCGGCTGGTGATAAACGTGGCCCCTGTCCCAGAGCAGTGCACGCTGCCTTAGGCATTGGCTGTGTCCTAATCTTACTAGAACACTCCTGGGCCAGCCTCTCCCTCCACCCAGCACCTCTGGGGAACACTGGGGCTTCCTAATGAGTTAATCGGCTCAGAAGGAGCCCAGGGAGTCCAGAGGCAGGCACAGCGCAGCACCCCCCACGCCCCACCCCAGTCCCCTCCACTGATGACACTGTTGACACCGCGGAGAGAGAGGCCTGCTCAGTGGGTCGTTGTGCTGAGAAACGAAACATTGCCTAACCCCGGGGAGAAACCACAAAAAGACAAAAACACGCACTGTAGCTGCAGCTGGGCCTGAGGGCTCAGCCCGGATCCTGCTGTCTGCAAGGCGGGTGCAGCTGTTGTGTTGTTTGTGTTAAAGGCAAGAAAGAGAAGGTTTGCAGAGTGGGATCGTGTTCAAATCCCCAAAAGATACCCCTCTGCCAGAGGACGAGTGGCGTTTGTTTAGGGACAGTGGGGCCTGGTTTCTTTGTCATTGAGTGGGTTAATTCCACTCTCTGAGCAGCCCTGACCGAGCTTCGCACCTGCACTGGGGTCCCCGCTTGTTCAGAGCTAGGGCTGGAGAAGCAGCGCGTCCCTGTCCCCTTGCACGCTCTCCCATACCCTGCCCCTGCCCCTCCCCCTCCAGTCGTGGGACACTGCTATATTGCCGAAGGGATCTCAGGGTGCACTGGGACCTGCTCCGAGCAGCCCCCACAGGCATCAGGGCAGAACTGGGCGGTGAGGTAAACACAGCGACGTGCCAAGGCAGATGGCAGGGCAGAGGCAAAGGTGGCTCCAGAAATCAGGAGGGCTGGAAAGGAACTGCTCTCATCCCGCAGAGGTGCATGTCATGAGTTTGCAGCTCAGGTTGGAGTCCACCATTCCTTATCCTTTATGCACAGGTCCCCCACGGGCGTCTAGGGCCCGGGCTACTGACCGGAGGCCTGCTCTGGCTCCCCTCACTCCCCAAGGTGCTCTGGTCAGGCCTACCCACTCCCACCCTCAGCCCAGGCTCAGATCTGTCTGTTCTCCTCAGAAGGCAAAGTTTTGGGGACTTGGGGCCACTCATGGGTTGGGGGCTGGGTTGGGGGCTAGAGGCATGCTTAGGGCCCGGCCTCCATGGCAGGGCCAGGAAGTGAACCCCAGCTATCACTGGGGCGGGAGCCAGGTGCCTCCCAGCCAAACCGCAGCCCCAAGGGCTCCTCCTGTCCCCTGCTGCCCTCTCAGGGGCT